>NW_022436969.1:2401002-2525701 GCF_009761245.1 Sapajus apella | reverse complement strand
TTTGGACTGGTAGGAATTCCGTTAATCTATGTAATCTATGAGAGATTTATAAATTCAAACTCTCAAAATATAAAAAGTGTATTTTAATAATTATAATACTATAATTCCCCTAGTATCTCTTCTAACAATTCTCTAATCTTTCTCCAATATTTTGATGGTCAATCCATTTTTGACTTCTCTTTATAAGTGCCAGTGACTGATACACTGGATGAGCTCAGAGTATGGAATATTAACACTACATATCCCACAGATTCCTTTGCAGCTGGTGCTCTGGATGTGACCAGGAATGTACTAGTAGATGAACCAGTGTGGGAACTGGAAAGGGAGGGGTCTTTCACAAATATGATAATGAGGCATTTCATTTTTCTTTCCTAAACAGCTGTAGCATAGATCCTGGCTTTGTGACTCTTGACTAGCAAGCAGCAGCAGTAGGATTTCTGCTGAGTCAGTCCTGCGATATAGTTAGGTATTTTTCTGGCTTCCTTGTTTTAGGTTATGTAATTTATAAGTTGAAATGTCCTGTAATAAACCAATTTTTATTTAAACTGGTTGGTGTAGACTCTGTAGTCTGAATCTTAAATGCCTTATTAGTAATATGTGAAATTGAAAAAGACATTTATATCAACATGCTTGAATTCTGCTTTTCTTCTGGATGCTATGTTTCATAGTGAAGCAAAATCAATGTTGCCATCCCTCAGTAGCAGGAAATAGTGTGTCTTTTATGTTTTTATAATTTTTGTCATTTTTTCTTTTTTTTTCTGGACTGTTATGCATATCTGAATGATTGAGCTGCTATTTCAAATGTATCTGGTCACAAAAACATTTGTGGCAGCAGTTTCTAGTATGATCAATTGGAGTGAGACATTTTTGCAGACATAACTGAATCACAGTAGCAGCTCTTTATCAGCAAAATTATTTGCTTTTCTGAGGAATGGTCAGATGAGAAACATTCAAATAAAAGACATGAGCACTTTCATGATTCTAGGTTTCTACAGAATTATTCAGCATCTCAGTAGCTTTATCTTGGCCAAGTTAATATGAACGCTCTTATGCCAGTGTAGAGCTGATTTCTCCTCTACAGGAAGATGAATGGAGCATCTGTGTTCCTGGTCTAGTTCTTCCTGGATCATACTCTGCTCATTGTTCTTCACTCTAATATTTCTTAAACTTATTTTTTTAGAATATTGCCTAACAGCTGTCTCTTTCCTTAGAATTATTTTAAATTGCATTTCATATTTACAGTTTTTTTCTGATCTTTTTTAATTTTATAGAACTCTCTAAAGTTGCAGATTGCCAATCAAATACTGACCAGCCAATGATAGAAAAATATTATGATGAAACTTCTGAAAATATTATGGGCCAGTTATCCAATGCTTAAAATCAGTAGATCTGCTTTCCTATTTGATGTTTTGCTGAAGCACAGGTAAAACCACTACTGTCTTGCCTTTAACTGATCTTATGAAAAGTCTTCATTATTGATCTTATGAAAAGTCATCACTGGATTCCAGATACGTAGCCATTTTCTACAGATTATGCCAGCCCTTTTCACATGTTCTTGAGATATCATTAGGAGTAACAGAGGCTTACATTTTGACAATCATTGGGACCAAAAGTCATTGTAATAGGTCAAAGGAGAGGCAGCCACCCTTGGTCTTGTCATGATACATGCCATCTGGGCCCTTGAAATAAGAGAATTGAAATGTTAACTATAATAATAACATCATAAGAGTGGACTTGGATGATGTATGGGACTGAGGAGTCCAAGGCACATCTATCAGTCTTCTGAGTATGTACTGATAGAAGATGAAAGGTCAGCGTAGCTAGGTCAAACTTATGTTTCCCAAACATTCGGAACTGGTACTATTTTCTCTCCCATTTACAGCATGTCTGGTTTTATGTGATGTTTAGTTGACATCAAATGATAGTAAATAAAATACCAGACACTTATTGTAAGATACTCAAAAATTTGAAATCTTCTATCAGGAGGACAATAAATATATTACTTTTTCTTTCCTTTCCTAGATGTTTTTACTCTAGAGAATGAAAAACAAACAAACAAAAAAAAAAAAAAAAGAAAGAAAGAAAGAAAAAGTGTGTGTGTGGGGATTAAATAGCTAGTAATTACCTGGACATTTGTGTGCTAATACTTCTTCAGGTTGAGGTCTATTGAAAGAATTTCATTAAATATACAATAAAACAAATTGCAGAAATATTTTTATCTTAAAACATTATTGTTTTTCTCTAATGCCAGTTGGTAATCTTTCATCACCTGACACCTCAAATGGGACATTCTGCAAAAAGACACTTTTTAATTGGCACTTTGAGGCCTGCATTCAGTATATTGTTTGAATGGTCAGGGAAAAATAGGAAGCCTTTCTTTTCAAAAATAAGTTATTTTATGGAAAAGATTATAGCTTGGCTTCAGATTTATCTGTATCACACGTTTACATTAGAAATATATACCTTTTACAGTTATGTATTCATATCAAATACATTTAATGAAATATTTTTAATATGCAGCTTTTGACAATCAATTTATTTCCTGCTGACCTAATTCAGACTCAGTAGTATATTTTACAGTGCAAAGGTATTATTGCCAGCAGTTAGATTTGTTTTGTTTTTAGTATTAAGAGACAGTTTTGTCAACATTGCAATCCAAGATTTTGAAAAATCTGAGTTAGAAACAGATTTTATGCTCTGCATATGGACATAGTAGAAAATCTACTTTTTATTTTGCTTATTTTCAAGAAAAATACATATATAGAAATTTTAAACCATCTCCAATATAAATGTTCTAGATAACAGCAAGTGAGTCTGAAACATATAGATTGCATTTTCTTTTATCCAAAATGTCTGAAAACTTAGTGTCTGAAATGGTTAATAAAATTTTTCTTCTTTTTTGCAATTTTAATGTTGATAGTAAAGTAACAGAATCCAGAATATTACAATAATTACTGAGGAAGTACATTACTCTGGGTTCTCCAGAGAAACAGAACTAATAAGATTGTGTGTGTGTGTGTGTGTGTGTGTGTGTGTGTGTGTGTGTGTGTGTGTACAGAGAGAGAGACAGACTAACAAGCTCTTAGCTCTAGGACAGGCTGTCAGGTTGGAGACTCAAGGAAAAGCTGATATTGCAGCTTGGGTCCAAAGGTGATCTGACAGCAGAATTCCCTCTTTCATGGACGACCTTAATTTTTCTCTCTTAAGGCCTTCAACTTAAAACAAATTTGAGACCCACTCACATTATTGAGGGTCATCTGCTTTATTCAAAGTCTAATGATTTAAATGTTAATCTTATCTAAAAATACCTTCGCAGGGACAACTAGACTGCTGTCTGAACAAACACTTGGGGATCACAGCCTGGCCAAGTTGACACAGAAAATTACCCATTTCCTGTGGCATTGATAGTCTGTGCTCACCGAAATTTAAAATTATTTCACCAAACTCTTTTTTGTGGACATCATTATCTGTGAAATTTAGAGCAATATAAGTATCCCATCAATCCCTCTCCTAAGCCCTCTTAAAAATTACGTCATGTTAACATCCTTTTATTTGCAATATCCACTTTCTCTATGTCTTTACATCCTCTCAGCTCTTGCACCAACAATACATCAATGCATGCCGATTTTCCTGATTGAGTTAATCTTTATGACGGGGAAGAGAGAAATCCTCGTCATCCACTCAACAGTTTTGAATCTCTGGCACTGGTTGCTCTCTACTCCATGGCAGGAACCCCAAACCATCCTGTTTCTAGCCTCTTTAAGATTAATTTTTGTGTGCACTCCTGTGTATATGTGTATGTTTGTGCTATTTCTCTTTGGATGAAATTCATTTATTTTTCCAATCCTATATCTCTAAAGCAGAAGACAGAAATGTTCACAGCTCAATGAATGCAAAGCAATTACCTATGTGAATATTAAAGAACTACAGAACTAATTATTACTCTTCCAAGCAGAGACAATTGCAGGCAGAGGTAAAAACTCAGGAAACCCAGATATAGGGCTTAAAATAGTTAGACATTATAGTCATTCAAAGGGCAGCTCCTCTATAAGGTCAGACAGACAGACGTCCCTGTTCTTGCCCTTTGTTTCACTGATGTGCATCACTGTCTGATAGGAGACCCTGTGCTGGAAAGCCTAGGCACAGATTATCCAGCAAATTCTTGGGTCTTCATACTACACTGCATCTACTGACGATATGCTCCTTAAAGCAAATATTTACTTTTATATTTAAGACAGTACATTCTACTTACAGCTTACTGAGACTGAGCCTCAGAAAGTGTATTATAATGTCTGAGTAGAATCCTCTTGTTACAGAAAATACCGGTCTACTGCCTAGACATATCCCATATGGAAACCTATAACAGTTGATCTTTTATTAATCACGTTACATTTTTCAGGCTACTGTTTCAAATGTTTTTACAAGACCACAAAAGCCTCAGAACAAAGTGAGTACATAGTTGCCAAGGTACATTCCTGGGCAAATGGCCATAGGGGCAACCGGATAACCCCAGCCAGACATTTTGTGATGATATGTGACATCATCTAAACCATTCATTCTCCTTTTGCTTGTGCTTTGCTCATTTGCTAGTCATTGTCTGACATTTATTACCTTTTTCTCCCTCATTGATCTATATTAAGAACAAAGCCCACTGAGCAGGTACTGCAGGCTCTAGCAAACAAAATTTTTCTTTTACTCATAAGGTGAACTTCACCCCAGCTATGAACTCATAATTCTGACATGCAATTCCACTATCCAGGAATTGAGAGGCTGTTTATTGATAACATCTGCTCATCCATTGTTCACATGTTAGATCATTTTCTCAACTTCTAACTCTTGGGAAGACTATGTGATGACAATGCCAACTGTGCTACCAAGTTTTTCATCTTCTTACCCAAGAAGGTACAGTTCTTAAAGTGTATTCATGTCAGTATGGGGCAGTAGAAGTGCTTTGTGGAGATCAACATGGATGTGTCCTTCAGAAAGATGACACCAGCCCTAACTGACAGCAATCCATATTCAGTCATTCAGAAACTATTGAGAAATAACCAAACAACATCACTGGTTTCCTTCTTTAAAGCCCAGGTTGTCTTAAACTGCTTTGTTCTCTGGAATTCTTTATGGACGTGGTTTATAAAGAATCATGCCCTGTTTCCTTTGCACCTGAAGACCAGTCTTTTAAAGCATAGGTCTACTTAAGTCATTACCTTTCAGATGGTTTCCTGCTTCCCCACAATTTTTCCACATATGGGCTACAGACTGTGTAATATAAAAAGTAGTAGATTGAACTAGAATCCAGGAGTCCTTATTTCTAGTTCTAAAGCTGTAAATAACTTTGTAGTATTAAGTGCACATTAAACTGTCTTTGGGACCCTATTTCCTTATCTGAAAAACTAGTGTAACAGGGTAGTAATTGTATAGCATCAGAGTGTCAGTTGACTTTTAAGTAGGAATGTATGTTTTCTCTCTTTTATGTAAGTCAGATATGAAATGGCATTTAAAAAACTTTTCACTGAGTTTTTAAAAAGAAAACACACTGCTTTGGTTTACTTTGTCTTTTTAAAAAGACAACATTTCTCTATGATGTTGAATTAAATTGCATGTTCCCCATAAACACTTGGAAGTTATAATACGTTATTTATTTAATACCCCTCCAGAGCTACCATGTTGGTAATATTTAAAGATCATTGTTCTGAATCAATGACATAGAATGTGTTACTGGGCTATCAACCACCTGCATTGGTGACAAATGTAATTGTATATAAATGTTTTATATGATGCACAGATATGAGTATTTGATGAGCACATGCCATTAAATCCAAATATATTTATCATTGCTGTTCTGTGCAAGGATTTCATGTAATTTAAATACTTCCCTTGCATGAAATTTTCATTGTAAATGTATTTCATTTATAAAGTCTTATTAATTTCACAGGCTCATGGTTTTACTATTTTCCTTATTAAGAAAATTTGCCATTTCCTCATTATAATAACACTTTAATTCAGAAATTATCACATGAAGGATTTGAAACGATGGCAGACTTTCTTGCGACATTTCGCTTCACACAGCATAGCCTTGCTTTCTGCAAGAACTGTACAGTGAAAATGCAATGACCTTTAGATACCACACATCTGCCTAGGATAGAATTAACTTTGTTTTCTTTTATATCACCCACTTTTTGAACATGTAACATATTCCAGGCCCCATGATAAGAACTAGAAATACAAAGACAAAAAAGCACAATTGCTGTCTTTCAGTAACTTACTGTTATATGTGAGAGGTGGATTCCTCAGGGCAAGATAGTAGATAAAGCATTGATACCTACCCCAACTTTTTCAAGTCCCAACATGCATGTATAATAAAGGTAAAGAAGGTAAATAAATAAATTCACAGCTAAGAGCACCGGGGGAGAGGCATTAATAAAAGACACGTTTAAACACATTTCTGATAAACAAAAAGAGATGAATAGATGAGTCATTAATCAACGAACAGAAAGAAAGGATCTAAAACATTTGAAGAGGAAGTTGTAGCTAATGAAAAGCAGACTTCAGCAGAGCTCCCAAAGAGGCTTCAGACTAAGAAATGTCAGTGCTTTGATGGGTGTAAGGAAGAAACAGGACTAAGACAAGACAATTAATGTAGGACATACATGGCAGATGTAAATCACCCATGTTTCTTTCTCCAACTCCTTATGCTCAATGCTCAACATTGAGGCCCTTTACCCCAGGTGTGAATAAAAGTGTGACAAAGCCATCTGAGGAAAATAAGATTGATTAGTTTAAGTAACAGATCCAGAGTGAAATCTTCTTTTTCATTTCTTGTCCTGTTATGTAGGGCCCGGCAGCTCAAGAGCCACCCCTATGATTTCTTTTCTCTAAAGTATTTTCTGCTGAATGCAGTCTCTATATCAATCTTCTTAGACCCATTCTTGTTACATGTGGTTTTGTTATATCCAAGCGAGTTGTTAGGAAAGTGCCACACTCTGAAATCTGATTGTGAGTCCTTTATTGCCAGTGACAGAGAGTCAGCTCACGCTCAAAATCTTTGGCCCCAAGGAAGGGGCTTGATAATTTTTTATACCTTGCTTAAGAAAAGGGAGGGGGAGCCTAGCTGAAGTGGAATTTTACAGAAGCAGAACAAGCAAGTTAAGGGAGGAGGCTGGTAACTAGGAGGCAGGAGGCTCCCATGATTGTTGATTAACTAAGGAGGTTATATACAAGCAGTTCCCATGATTCCTGGTTACTAAGCGGGGGGGATTTGGTAGTTTCCATACAATCAGTCAAGGGGGTATTCACAATAGCAAGTGGGCTTGTCAAGCAGGATATGGTTACCATGGTTATATGTTTCTATTCTAAGTACAACATGACCCAGCACAGGAGCATGACCCAGATATGCACTCAAAAAAGAAATGGTGGGAGGGGTGAGGCAGAGGTTAAGATAGAGTTTGTCTGACTCTCAGCAAAATGGAGTCTGTCTGGCTAACACAGGGTAGGTTAGCACAGTTTGGCTACCATGACTCACTGTAAGTTCATAAAGGTATTGCAACATGAAATAGAATGATGAAGATGTATTAAGTAAAAACTAACACTGAGTAAATAAGAATAATTTGGGAAACCAAAACAATTTTTAAAAATCTCCTAGGTGAATTTGAGGCTTTGGTCATAAGAAAGAGAGAGAGAGAGAGAGAGAAAGAGAGAGAGAGAGAGAAGAAGGAAGGAAAGAAAGAGAGAGAGAGAAAGAGAAAGAGAAGAAAGAAGGAAGGAAGGAAAGAAGGAAGGAAGGAAGAGAGAGAGAGAGGGAGGGAAGTTAATGAGGAAGTAAAAATCTTGGAAGTTAAAGTCATTATTGAAATAATACATTTAATGGGAATGTTGGAAAATAAATACGAAGTTAATTGCTCATTTGATATGACTACAGTAAAAAAGGAATATGGAAGAGAAAAAATAACATCAGTTCAGGATGGCTAACATTTGGCTAAGAAGTTATTGGTAAAAAGCATGAAGAGAGCAAAGGTGAAATGATCAAAGATACAGTACCAAAAATTCCTTAAAAGCTAAAGAGGGAACCAACTTAATTTAAAAGGCTTTCCATGCACTATACCTTAAAATATTTAGGCACATCATTGTGAAACATAAAAAATATCCTAAAATCACCTATAAATGACATATAATCAGACTATCATTAGCTTAGCATTATAGATAAAAATGGAAACATGCTTTCAAAATTCTTAGCAGAAATGATTTTTGATGTAGACTTACATACTCATGCATACTTTCACTAAAATGTTAGGAAATAATAAACTATTTTGAAATCTGAAAGAACTCAGGAAGTATGCTTGGCAAAAAATCTTCCTTAAGAAATGATTTGTGGTCACATTCCAGCAAATTAAATAAGAAAGGAAAATGTGAAATTCAGGAAATAAATATAAGAGAAAAAAACAGGGAAGCACTGACATGTTAGTAATTGACCTATTGTCTAGTTTAGATCAGAAGGAACTATAATTGAATATAAACATATCAATATATCACAAAGAAGAAGAGTTAATCAACATACTACCTGGCCCTGTTCTAAACTCTAATTTACATTTGCACTATACTTCTATAATTATGAAACAATTGATTTTGCTTTAAGAGAAGAATATAAAAGCAATGATACAGTGAGTTAATAAAGATAAGTTGGAGGAAATGGGTGCGCCAATGCCCTTATCTTAGAAAGTTGGCTTCAAGACATAAAAATTAGGGTTCATAGACCATAAATAGTCACTTGAATTTGCAGATGGGAACAATAGAGATAGATACTGAGATTTATGGGATAATTATTGCAAATGGGGAGTGGACACATGAGTGGTAAGCTAAAAGCCTGGCCTTTTAGAGTGAGATACCAATACATAATGGGTAAATTTTAAAAATCTGAAAGAAAATTTACTATTTATTTTTTTTGTGTGTGTTACTGTTTATAAATCTCAGGGAATTCATTGAACAAATTAAATGTAAAAATCTTTGTAAATTGTTTTGTCTGAATAGGGGAACTGGGTGTGAGGAAGACTGAGGTGTTTATGTTAACTTTATTGCACACCCTTCAGTAGTATTTAGTTTTTTAAAAGATTGTATGTATTATTTTAATAAAAATCAAAGAAAAGAAATAATTGCAGGATGAAAAACGCTAGGATATTGATATCTACACATGGGTTTGTGTAAGAACATTCAGAAAGTGATGGCTAATTCCAGTTGCTCTCTCTCCATATCCAATTTAGTAAACTATTTAAAATGCAAGGTCATGGATTTGGGCATTTTGCTTGGGGGAAGCTAATGCATTTGCTCAAATGCATTTGGTCTGGGGTATATTTACACACTGATCAATGAAATTTAATAAGGCTTAATGTTCATTTACCCCTCTTATGGATATGCCATTGTTTATTTTGCTGTTAATTGACTACTATTGATTATTTAACATTTATTGTTACTTGTGTGATTTTAATTTATTCTTGGCTTTAATTTCCCTTCTAGTAATAATTTTCTTCAATTAGATTTCTTTCAACGGCTTTACACAGAAACAATAACATTATTTTCCTGAATAAATTTAAGGAGAGATTTAAATTTTAATGCAAAGTTATCATCCTTAATGTCATTTCAAGCATGCTGGTCCATGCTCTACCCAAATGCTCCTGAGATAAAGTTTAATTATTTTATTGATCAAATGTATTAATGCATTGATGTTAAGTAATTAAATAATGAATGCAGGACATCTCTACGTAGAAGAACCACACAGCTGGAGTTTATAGATAAGATCCCAAATATTGCTATTTCTCTGACTACTTCAATGGTTCATACTTTAGCAACTCTTCTTTTAAGAACTTTTTCTACATGGATAATGCTTACCTCCTATTGATATTGTAAAAATTAATTAAAACCTTTTAGGAATCATGTATTTCATAATTGATTAAGTAGAGAATCATAGATGTGAGCCCTATTTAAATGTCTTTGTAAGTTAAAGATTAAAGATGAAGGAGAAGTCCCTACAGAATAACTGTTATCTTATTAGTTCCTGGTCTTATCTGGTGTCTAAAACAATTATTCTGCTACACCTTTCTTAAAATGATCATTAATTACATGATCAAATTAAAAGTATTTTAAATTAAGTGTACTTGTTTTTAAGATTCATTGTAAGCTGGTAAAATACTGCAAAAGGGATCTAATTTTAAGCAGAACTTTGTTTTAGTTTTGGGTGCATGAGAATAAAGATGTTTTAAAATAGTTGGCAGATTTGGCGTCTTCACTGGTAAAATGTGTTTTTATTTCTACATAATTAAAAAAAATGTAATTTATTCTTTCAAACAGAGACTATAGCTGGAGATTGGAAAATAGCCAAAGTGTTGAAAATCTTGCAGAAGGGAGTGAAGGGTAATCCAAAAATTATACACTGGCAACTCTCACCTCTGCACCTGGAAAACTAGTTTGAAAGATCTTGGAAGGTGGAACACAAATCATCTGGGTGAGCAAAATTCTTTAGGAATAAATCAGCCTAGGCTTTGCAAATGTAAATCATTTCCTCTCTGCCTTGAAAGGATACTTTATGATGCTTAACAAAGAGTAAATAAAGGAGGTTTGCCAGATGTACTCAATTTAGATTTTCAATGCCTCTTAAAAGAGAGATTTTTATCTTGAGTATCACCTGACAGTGGGAATCTGTACCTACATTTAGAGAACACACAAGAAGCTTTATTGCCATCTGGCCTATCTACAGTCCAGCTTTTCCAGAGACCACAGAGTTAGCTTCTGCCCCTGGACAAATCCATTTTTTGTTGCATGTCAATTCCCAAGAAGCTGTAAATTCTTGGCAACAGAAGGAGAGGGAAAGTTCTGTTCATGATTAAAAACTGGATTAATGACAAACGGCAGGATTGTGAATATTGTCTTGCTGCACAAAAAAAGAACTGTCTGCTTATTGGAACAGAGTCAAATATTTAATTCATTAATTAGAATAGAAGGAGGTGAGCTTTTTATGTTGAATTGCTGAGGACAAGCACTTAGGGGAGACAAAGAATCCTGAGAAACTAATGCAAAAAGAGTGGATATACATGTCCCCTCTCCCCACTCCCTGTGACATGTATTCTTGTCTAAAGGAATATGAAAACGTTATGAATTAGTGCCTTTCTTTAAAGGATTCCTGACCTAATTAAGAAAACACTGCTAAGCACGGTGACTCACATCTGTAATCCCAGCACTTTGGGACACCGAGGCAGGTGGATCACTTGAGGTCAGGAGTTTGAGACCAGCCTGGACAACATGGTGAATCCCCATCTCTACGAAAAATACAAAAATTAGCAAGGTATGGTGGCAGGCGCCTGGAATCCCAGCTACTTAGGAGTCTGAGGCAAGAGAATCGCTTGAATCCAGGAGGTGGAGGTTGCAGTGAGCCAAGATCACACCATTGCACTCCAGCCTGCTAGATGATAGAACAAGACTCTGTCTCAAAAAAGAAAAAAAGGAGATGCTACATATAAAATGATAATATGGTAATTAGCCTTGAAGTCAAAGGCTGGAGGCAAATGATTGACACAGAGAGGAAATAAAAGCAGATTTTAAAGGAAAGAGTAAACACTTGAGGTGGTCAGTGCAGATGTGATTTGGACCTAAAGTGGTGCATGTCAGACATAGGGTAAGACATTTGTCCAGGGTGGAAAATGTGGGCAAAGAAGACAGAAAAATTCAGTGATTTGTGCAGCATTTGATAGCCCATGTAGCTAGCTAAGAAGTACTATGATTAGCTAACTGTCTTCATTAATGTTCGTTGAACAAGGAAACAACCATGATCAAAGCAAACTTTTGAATATATTTGTTATACATTATATAATATATGAAAAATGAGTCACATTTATGAGAGGGGTGAGATGCAAAGAGGCTGGAATGAGCCAGGTTTTGAACACTTACTCTATTGAATAGTTTTTCTAAAGTAATATGTATGAATAATAAATATGAATCAAATGCAAATACACAAGTCCTTTTTAAAACAACAGTGGAACTAGACAAGCGAAATCAATCTAAACTCCTAAGGAAAAATAAATAAGAGAGTACAACAGGAAAACTTAGGAAAAAAAGCACAGAAGATAAACTAGCCCTTCAAGATTTTCAATGCTTTCAGTAACTAAAAAAGTATACTACTAGCACATGAAGAAAATGTGCATTGGGAAAGAATAGAAAACTCAGAAATAAAGCCACTTTACAAATAGATTAGGTAATAAATGATGAGGGAACAAGTAGATAATGATGTGATAAGAATATTAATTAGCATTAATACATCACTTCAACTACCAGGATATAGTCCAACTAGCTACAACATTCAAACATCTAAATTAAGGACATAAATACATCTGAAGAAAATACAGAATTATTTTATCACCTCAGATTGAAGAAGACGTTCTTACAGTATTTCAAATTCAAATACACAAAATATTAAAAAAAATTTTAAATTCAATTGCAAAAAAATAAATCCATACCACAAAAAAGCAAAGCTAAAATAATAATAATCCAGAAAACTATCCACTACTTATAGAACAAATAACTGTATTCTTAATACATACAGAGCTCCTATAAACAGATAAAGACTAACATAGTCATAGAGAACTATGTCACACAATAAAGACACAGTTCATAGAAAAGAAAGTAATGTGAACTGTAAACGTTAATAAAGTATTTGACTTTGTTCATAATTAGAAAAACACAAACTAACCCTTTGCTGATTCTTTTACCTTTCTATTTGGCAAAAATTCAATTTTACTAATTTGCTGAGTTGCAGCAGTACTGGGGGGAGTTTAAGAGACCCTATTGCTATGGGTAGAATTTAGCAACATATAAATGTATAAATTCATCTACACTTCAACCCAATAATTCCATTCCTTGGACATTATCCAAAAGATATACTCTCACCTATTTGAAATATTATATGTGCAGGGGTATTCAAAGAGCATTGTGATAGCAAAATAAAAGTAACACTTTTATGTTACTGTCCTCAGTAAATGAAAAACTTCCAAATACCTTTTATTTCTAAAAAAATAAGCTTTCAAGTAAAGGAATGACAGAACTGTTTCTTCTTTTGAACCAGAAGAGAGAATTACCAAAAATGTTAACCCATTTATCCACCACATAAAGTTAAATTCCATCATTTTCCCATGAAGTAAAAATAAGAGAAGGGGGAGAAACATTTGCGGAATTGTTCAGGAATCAAAATCCCTTAAAGGTTGATTTAGATAGTTAACTATTTTACAACTTTAAGGAATATTAAAATAATAATAATAAGGGCTAACATCCTATAATATTCCAAAATATAATTTTCTCTCTCTCCAAGTACACCTATGTACTGCTGTTAAGCCCAGCATGCTGTCAGACAGGAGAAACCCTATTCATTGTGAATCAAATAAAATGCTTTCTGCTACAAAAAGTAAGTGTTTTCTCTACTCTTGAAACTGCTTTCCAATTTGAAGAATGCATGAGACTTCTGTTTTAAAAATGGAATTTGATTCTTCATTTCAAATAATTAGTAAGTATAAAATTACTTTCAGAGGCTGGATCTTTATGAGGAAGCAGACATGTTTGCAAAAAAAGTAAATAAAAATTAGGAGTGTTAGAGGATAGGGCAAAAAACCTCAATGCTAAATATTCAATTCCCACATTGACATCTTCAGCTCAGCCTCCTGTCAGAAACAGTATGAGTAATAGAAAAATGAAAAAGTAACAAGCAACAGCCTTGTTTTCAAAGCTGGAATTACTGGTGACTAACAAAGGAATCTACCATCTATATCTGCTTGTCACTCCGGGAGTCAGCTGTTACTAGAAGAATAGTGGATGCCCAACTTCTGATATACCTTTCTTGCCAAAGATGTGGATGACTATATTTCTGAATAATCATCAGCTCTTCTGTTATAAGTGATCGTGTTTCCACATTCAAGTTGGTTTTGTTTTTTTTCTTTCTCAAATTATCATGTGCCTGGAGAGTCATAGAATGGTCTCTCATGAATTCAAAGACATAAGTTGTTAACTGTGGCGTTTAAGAAATTTACATGAATAATTTCACTAATCATATTACACTTTTCCTCTCCATGTCCAGAAGCAATTGAGAAACAAGCACAAGAGTCAAATGAGTATCAAAAAATTAAGTTTTAAAAAGCAATAAAACCTGGATTGGAAGATGCAACTCAGCCTCAGACTGGAACCGTGTTTCTACTTCCTCTCCATCCCTTGTCCACAATGATCCTTCTGCATCCAGAATCCACGGGTGACTCCTGCAGTGCAAAACATACCTTATAAGATGACTTCATGGTAGAGTGGTAAATATATGGTTAAGGATTCCAGAAAGAGAAGAACCTAGGGAACACAGTTTTACTCATGGGATAAATGAATCTTCCTTTGGGAAAGAATGAGTCAGAGAAGGCAAAGTGGGAGTATGAGATCCTGGATCCTGAGTCACTCATGAATGACTCAAGCCAACAGCAGAACACTATTAAATTGCAAATATACTCTCTCTCTTAAGAGTAAGACGGCAACCACTTTTCATTCTTCAGCATCTTCTCAAAGATAGCAGCAGATAATCTAGTTGATACAAAGAACTACTGTCAAAACTGTAATACCCATAATTGAAAGTTTTAGATGAAAAAATTGGAATATAAAAAGTATGAGGAGAAGCAGGTCCAGGTGAGGGTCTTAGTTCAGGAATGCTGGTGTCCATGCTGCTGCATAATGATTGTGGATTTAAACACAAACTTCAGCTGCAATTATGCTTTTTGCTAACCAACTCTCTAAGATAAACATCTCTATTATGCTCACTAGAATCAGTGAGGATATATCATTTCTATTCTACTTTTTTTTGGGGGGGGCACTTCATTAAGTTGCTAGGTCAAACTGAACAGGATATATTAATTTTTACCCTTAGTGGCATTATAAACAACCTCACCTACACTAAATATTAACAATGAATATAAACATTTGCTGACCACCTCTAATTGTACTGTGTCCATATCTTAGCCACTTGGCAGATACTACTCCATTTACTATTCATAACTTGTGAGGTATTATTAAACCATTTTATAGTTATACTCTGTTTCTATCTGAAAGTAAAACTCTTTCTATTGGGTGAAATCCCTTCAACAACTAAATAATCACCCAGGCACTAAGATAAGTGAACTTATTCAAAGTTTGATACTACTGAACATTGTATTTATCAAATCATTTTCTTTTCCTATCAAGTGATAACTTTGAATTAATTTAGGTAGCACTCATGGAGCCAGCAGTGGGCACCTACTTGAAGAAGGCAGAGGTGAACAAGGCACCTGCTAGACTTCCTGTCAAGCCATCATCTAGGTGGCAATTGCAGACTTGACGCAGCTAAATTTTCTGTTTTTTCTCAAAAGGCTAATAGAAACAATGGAATGTTAAGAATGTAGGAACCTGAAATCTAATAGAGCAAATGGTCTCCTCCAGGAATGTATTATTTACTCACATAGATATTACCTAGAAGCGACAGAGAAGAACCGGAAAGGAAGATTGCTATGGATTACTGTATAATCTGCTAAACATTCTCTGTGAATGAACTGCATTTCTGAGTGAATCACCACTGGCATTATTGAATAGTCTGAATTCCAGGGCTCTGAGCTACTAATTTGGATGTTCCTAAAACAGTGAGATACTGGAAAACTAACATGAAGTCATTAGACTATGAGAAACTGAAATAAACAAAAAGACAAGTTTTTTTTTTTTTTAAACAGTCCAATATTAGTGAATTGGTCTTTATTTGCCTTTTGTTGTTGCACCAGTAGGGAAGTTTTTTGACAGTTGTATTTTCAATTGGCTGAGAAAAAGTTTTTTTAAAAGATATTTAAAGTGTATGAAATTTGTGTGAGTACATGGTAGGTATATACATTTATGGAGTAAATGAGATGTTTTGATAGAGGCATGCCATGTGAAATAAGCACAAAATAGGAAATGGAGTATCCATATCCTCAAGCATTTATTCTTTGAGTTATAAACAATCCAATTAAACTCTTTTAATTATTTAAAAATATACAATTAGTTATTATTGATTATAGTCACCCTATTGTACTATCAAACAGTGAGTATTATTTATTTTTTCTATTTTTTTGTACTCATTAACCATCCATACCTCCTCTCTAAACCCCCATAACCTCTCCCAGCCTCTGGTAACCACCCTTTTACTCTCTATGTTGACAAGTCCAATGGTTTTGATTATTAGATCACACAAATAAATGAGAACATGCGGTGTTTGTCTTTCCATGCCTGGTTTCTTTCACTTAACATAATGATATCTCAGTTCCATCCATGTTGTTGCAAATCACTGGTTCTCATTCTTTTTTAATGGCTGAATAGTACTACTCTATTGTGTATATGTACCACATTTTCTTTATCCATTCAGCTGTTGATGGACACTTAGGATGTTTCCAATCGTAGCTATTGTAAACAGTGCTACAACAGACATAAGAATGCAGACATATCTGATTTCCTGTCTTAAGGTATAGACCCAGCCATTGGATTGCTGGGTCTAATTGTTGGTAGGTCTAATTGTTGTTTTTTTGAGGAATCTCCAAACTGTTGTCTATAGTGGTTGTGCTCATTTATATTCCCACCAACAGTGTACAAGTGTTCCCTTTTCTTCACATTCTTGTTGGCATTTGCTATTGCCTGACTTTTGAATATAAGCCATTTTAACTGAGATGAGGTGATATCTCATCGTAGCTCTGGCTTGCATTTCTCTGAAGATTAATAATGTTGAGGACCTTTTCATGTGCCTGTTTGCCATTTGTATATCTTCTTTTGAGGAATGTCTATTCAAAATATTTAGACCATATTTTGACCAGATTAATAGATTCTTTAGAACAGAGTTGTGCGAGCTCCTTATATAGTCTAGCTATTAATTCCTGTGAGATAGGTAGTTTGCAAATATTTCTCCCATTACGTGGTTGTTTCTTCACTTTTTGATTGTATCATTTGCCATGCAGAAACTTTTTAACTTGATGTGATCCCATTTGTCCATTTTTGCTTTAGTTGCTGTACTTGTAGGATATTGCTCAACAAGGCTTTGTACAGACCTATGTCCTGGAAAATTTTCCCAATGTTTCCTTATAGTAGTTTTAGAGTTTGAGATCTTAGATTTAAATCTTTAATTCATTTTGATTTTATTTTTATATATGGTGTTGGATAAAGGTCTAGGTTCATTCTTATGCATTTGGATATTCAATTTTCCAAACATCATTTTGAAGAGACTCTTTTCCCCAGCGTAGGTTCTTGGTACATTTGTCAAAAACGAGTTCAGTGTAGGTGTGTGCATCTGTTTCTGGGTTCTCTATTCTGGTTCATTGGTCTATGTGTTTGTACCATGCTATTTTGTTTACTATAGCTCTGTAGTATAATTTAAAGCCAGGTAATGTGATTCATCCAGCTTTGTTCTTTTTCCTTAGGATAGCTTTGGCTATTCTGGTTGCTATTCTTTTGTGGTTGCATATAAATTTTAGGATTTTTTTTTTCTATTTCTGTGAGGAAAATCATTGCTATTTTGATAGGGATCATATTGAATCTGTAGATTTCTTTGGGTAGTGTGAACATTTTAATGATATTGATTCTTCCAATCCATGAACATAAAATATGTTCCCATTTTTTAATATCTTCTTCAATTTCTTTCAACAGTGTTTTATTGTTTTCATTATAGAGGTCTTTCACTGCTTTGGTTAATTCCTACATATTTATTTATGTGTGGCTATTGTAAATGGGATTACTTTTTTATTTCATTTTTACATTGTTCACTATTTGCATATAGAAATACTACTAATTTTTGTTTGTTGATTTTGTATCCTGCAACTTCACCGAATGTATCAGTTCTAATCATTTTCCTATGAAGTATTTAGGTTTTTCCAGATATAAGATTATATTATCTGCAAACAAGGATAATTTGACTTCTTTCTTTCCAATGTGGATGCCCTTCATATTTTCTCTTGTGTGATTGCTCTAGCTAGGAGTTTCAGTATTATGTTGAATAAGCAGTGACAGTGGCCATCCTTGTTTTTTTCCAGATCTTAGAGGAAAGACTTTCAGTTTTTCCCCATTTAGTATGATACTAGCTGTAGCTCTGTGATATATGGCTTTTATTATGTTGAGGTATATTCCTTCTATACCCAGTTTATTGAAGGTTTTTATCATGAAGTGTTATTTAATGTTATCACGTTTTTTCAGCATCAATTGAAATAATCATGTGGTTTTTATCTTTTAGTCTGTTAATATAATCTACCACATTGATTGATTTGTGTACATTGAACAAACCTTACATCCCAGAGAGATAAATTCTATTTGGTCATGATGAATGATCTTTCTAATGTATTGTTGAATTTAGTTCACTAGTATTTTGTTGAGGATTTTTGCAACAATATACATCAGAGATTGGCCTGTAATTTGTTGTTACTCTTTTGTTTTGTTTTTATGTGTCTTTGTATGGTTTTGGTATCAGGATAAGACTGGCCTTGCAGAATACGTTTGGAAGTATTCCCTCCTCTAATATTTTTTGGAATAGCTTCAGTAGAAATGATATTAATTCTTTTTTAAATGTCTCGTAGAATTCAGCAGTGAAGCCACTGGGATCTAGGATTTTCTTTACTGGGAGGCTATTTATTATGGCTTTGCTCTTTTTACTTGTTATTGGTCTGTTCACGTTTTGGATTTCTTCTCTGTTCAAACTTATTAGGTTGTATGTGTCCTGGAATTGGTTTATTTCTTTGATTTTTTAATTTATTGGCATATAGTTAATCATAGTAGCCAGTAATAATTCTTTGAATTTCTGCGGTATCAATTGTAACGTTTCCTTTTTCATTTCTGATTTTATTCATTGGGATCTTCTCTTTTTCTTAGTCTGCCTAAAGGTTTGTCAATTTTGTTTAACTTTTCAAAAAAAGCAATATTTTGTTTCATTGATCTTTTGTGTTGTTAAATTTCCCTTATTTCTTTCCTGATCTTCATTTTTTTTTCTTCTACTAATTTTAGGTTTCATTTTCCCTGCTTCTCTTGTTCTTTAAGATGCATCATTAGATTGTTCATTTGAAGTTTTTCGTCTTTTTTGATATAGGCCCTGATAGCTGTAAACCTCCCTCTTATTATTGCTTTTACTGTATTCCATAGGTTTTGGTATGTTCTGTTTCCATTATCTTTGTTTCAATAAATTTTTTAAAGTTCTTCTTAATTTTTCTTCGACTCACTGGTCATTTGGGAGCATATTATTTAATTTCCATGTATTTGTGTAATTTGCAAAAATTATCTGATGATAAATTTCCAGTTTTATTTCATTGTGGTCAGAGAAGATGCTTGATAATATTTCCATTTTTTGAATACTCTAAGGCTTGTTTTGTGACCTAATATATGGTCTATTCTCGAGAATAATCCATGTGTTAAGGAAACAATGTATACTCTTCAGCTTTTAGATGAAATCTTCTGTAAATATCTATTAGATCCATTTGGTCAATATTGCAGATTAAGTCTGCTGCTTCCTTGTTGATTTTCTTCATGGAAGATCTATCCGAAGCTGAAAGTGGGGTGTTGAAGTCTCCAGCTATTATTGTATTGAGGCTTATCTCTCTCATTAGATCTACTAATGAGAGAGATGAATTTCCTTTATAAATTTGTGTGTTCCAGGGTTGGATGTATATATATTTAAAAGTGTAATATTCCTTTGATGTATTGATTCCTTTATCATTACATCATAATCTTCTTTGTAGCTTCTTACAGTTTTTGTCCTGAAATTTATTTCATTTGATATAAGTATAATGACTCCTGCTCTTTTTGTTTTTATGTCCATTGGCATGAAATAACTTTTTCTATCTCTTTATTTTCATTCTACGTTTGTGTTTATAAGTGAACCGTGTTTCTTAGGAAACGGATCAATGAGTCTTCTTTTTCAATCATTCAGCCACTCTGTCTTTTGATTGGAGAATTTAGTCCATTTACATTCAATGCTATTATTAAGAAATAAGGACTTACTCCTACATTTTGTTATTTGTTTTCTGGTTTGTTTTTTTTTTAATGGTCTTTTGTTCCTTCTTCGTTTTCTTCCTGTCTTTCTCTAGTGAAGGTGATTTTCTCTGGTGATATGATTTAGTTTCTTAATTTTTATTTTTTCTTTACTCATTGTCTTTATTTGCTTTTGATAAGATCTATCCGAAGCTGAAAGTGGGGTTTTGAAGAAAATATATCACAAACAGTAGAGTTACTGAGGTGTTTTCAAAATATTTATTAACATGGCTTTGTCGTGTGAATTTAGTGCACAGGTGGATAATTTAGTCAAAAGTGGACAATGAGGACATTCAAAGCTAAAAGAATAAAAGTGTTAAAAATGGATAGTCACAATCAGATGATGTTTGAGAAGATGTTTTACATGGACCTAGAAGAACATTTTACTGCAATCACGCACATTTATTAAGAAAGAATTGTTTTGGGAAGTTTACCTTGTTTCTCTTTTGTCAGTTGAACTCTCCTTAATGTGTTAGCCTGATTGGTATTCTGAAAGATTATGAGAAGGCAGGGAAGCAAGAAGACCATTATTACCTTCCTTTAGTCTTGAAATTCAAGCTATTTATGGATCTTAAATGCTAATCCTTATAAAAGCAATTATGTGACTCTCTCATTAGATTTTTTTTATGAGAAGCCACTGCCCTGTTCTCCCTGACGCTTTACTGCCAATGATCCAGGCATTGTGGACTAATATGTAAAACTGTAGAGTTGAAAAATTATGTCAAAACTGTAAACAAACTTGCCATCAAGCATTATTGAAACAAATACCAAAGTCATGTTCATTATGATAGCACAAGATATTCACAGGTACCATTTGTCACGGTAGATACTTTGTTTTATTGCAGTGTATTCAGGCAGAGGCCAAATTATTAACATTTAAAGACTGGTACTTTCAAAATGTGAGGATAGGATGGTGAATGGATATGACAGTAAGAAGAGACTCTCTATTGGGTGCTGTGGGGTGGAGAGAAGTTAATGTACACAAGTAATTGACACAAGATGCTTTGATTTAATAAATTTAGCATGCTTTCTTTAGTGAATACTACATTTCAGTGCCTGCTCTAAGGGCCGGAAAACTTGTAACACTACTTCTTATATAGTTATTTTTTATTGTAATTTACATTGTGACAGAGAAGTCAATTCCTATACTTATCCCAATATAATTGTATAATAAACTTTAATATCCATGTCTTATTAAACTTATAACAATTAATTTTTGATGAAATGATTTGTTTTGGTCTAACATGTTATATTCATGTGTGAGTGATCTTAAATACTTCAACTACATAAAGAAATAATGCAATACCATCTGCTAAATATTTTAAAATAAATTTCTATTTCATCAACATCCTGGAACCCATGAGAACTGAACTATTTAATCTCAAAGAAAGTATTTTATAAGGCCTCTACTATTCTGCATCCAGTCTTGTCAAAATGCCTTCACTATGCTTTATGAAGCTGTCATATTTTCTTGAAGTTACAGAAGAAAATAACTTTTCTCTTGGTATAAGAAGTAATGTTTCTTTACTGGTGTGTTGTCAAAATTCTAATATGTTTGACTGTATTAATTAGTCTGTTCTCATGCTGCTAATAAAGACACAGCCAAGACTGGGTTATTTATAACGGAAAGAGGTTTAATTGACTCAGAGTTCAGCATGGTTGGGGAGACCTCATCCATGCTGAACTTACATCTTACAATCATGGTGAAAGCGGAAGCAATCATGTCCTTCACAAGGGGGCAACAAGGAGAAGTTCAGAGTGCAAGTGGGGAAGCCCCTTACAAAAACATCATATCTCCTGAGAACTCACCCACTATCATGAGAACAGCATGAAGGTAACTGCCCCCATAATTCAATTTCCTTCCACTGGGTCCCTCCCATGATACATAGGGATTCAGGGAACTACAGTTCAAGATGAGGTTTGGGTGGGGACACAGCTAAGGTTTTTTTTCTTGGTATAAGAAGTAATGTTTCTTGACTACTGTGATGTCAAAATTTTAATATATTACACTTTTCCTAGTTACAATAACTAAACAAATGTTTTCAGTCATAAGCAAGTGTGTTCCAGGCAAAAATTGGTATTTATGATGCAACTGGATTTATGTCCCTATGTTAGACTCTGTAAGTGACTCATTCTTATATGAAAGGTTATTATCTGCAAGCAGAATATAGTTATCCTCAGATTTTCATTGTTTTCCCATTTATGATTAAATATTTGTATTCCATCTTTATCTCCCAGTTTTCATTTTTACTGTTCCATCTGGTGATCAATCATGTCTTGTGTTTTTAAATAGCAATTTGTAGAGGGCTTAAAACATGCCCATTTTTTACACTGACAGTAATATAAAAAAGTATTGCTTACAGTGTCTTCTGGGGAACACATTCATGTCGGGCTCATCTGAGTCACTGAAAGATTTATTATAAGGAAAAGGTTAAAGGGCAGACATTTTTAATGGTGAGAGTCTGATCAATACAATAAGGAATTACATTGCTAGACCTATTTATTTTTTTCCTTATTCACAGAAACAGAACAAGGGGAATGCAATCTTACAGGATGGAAATAACCTGCGGTGAATTGTTGCCATCCAGATCAACTTTAAGTCCACATGGTTCATTCATTTTGGACTAGATTCTGGTGCAGCCCAGTGAACTGGTGTTCTTGAAATCAGGCACAGAGGCTCTGAAGTAATGCATTACATTTGCATCCATGATTTGCTTAAAATATTCCATTTAGCCTTTCCTCCCAGGAAACAAAGCCAGCAGTATTTGATTATTGAATAGCTCTTTTTGGATGCTTAGTTTGAGAAGATTTTATTAAGATTATGGGAAACTTGACTTTCACAAAATGAATCGTGAGTTATATTTCAGTTTTGATTTGTCTCCAAGGGTTGAAATATATAGAAGATGAGGATACATTATATATTAGGTCTATTTTAGCATGCATTTATTGCAATCTCAGGCAAAATCAAATGCTTTAAAGAAAAAGATTGCATTGTTAGAAATGAGAGTTGTGAAAAAGGATGAATCTATATACATAAAAGTGAACTTAGAGTAATAACATGCAATATTTTCTATGTAAATATACATATTTTATTTGTATATTACTGTTTTTACCATCACAATAATTATTTGAAACAATTGTTTTCAGGAAATATTTGATCTAAACTTTCAGGAAAAGACTTTAGTTAATTCTTGTATGTGTAAAACAAAGTTTGAGATGTGTGTGCACACATACACACACGCAAACACAGACAAACACACACACACACACACACACACACACACACACTTTTCTAACCAATTAACATTTAAGGAATATCACTGAGGGAAATGTTAATGACAGAAAGAGCTTTTCTGCACACATAAAAGCATGCACACTACTATGCAGCATGCAAATAGGTAATAGAACATGTTTTATTTTGATTTTAGCTCAGTGGTTTTCTGAAAGATGAGCAAGAGAGCAATGGAATAAACCCATTCTAAACTGGAATAAACTGGATTCTAATCTAAGAGGGCTAAATGGTCTTGACATCTCAATCTTTAGAACATACCTCAGCATCCCCACATCTCCTCCTACCTCTGTCCTGTGTTTCTGCAGCACAGGGGCAGGAGACAGATGCATCCCTTGCCACTCACCCCCAAACAGGTCCTCAACTCAATCTCAGCCCGATGCCTCTTCTATTCTTCTGTGAGGAAGTGGCTTCTCAGGACCTATCAGAGAGCTCAGCACATGTTAAGTTCTCCCACAGGCTTAAGCCAGCATAATTCTCAACATTAAAAAGTAACAACATAATATTTGGGTGGAAGATGTTTTCTGTTCATAATCAACAATGACTTCCCAGCGTGGCCTTTTCTGACCGCTCTATCTAAACAGTACTTTACATTTTCTCTATCCCCTCCCTAAATTACTCTGGTTCATTTTTTGTCATAGCATTTTTATCACTGTTAAAAACAGTGTCATAGACCTATTTGTTTTATTTTCTCATTCTTCCCAATAAAATATAAGATGCATGGAGAAGAAGTTTGTTTTGTTCCCTGCTGCCTTATGGGAAAGAACTGTGGTGGCATTTAGTAGAGGCTCAATAAATATTTGTTGATTTAATAAAAAACTAATTTGTTGTGTTCCTTAGGTGGGCTTCTCCCAGATGCAGATTCAAAGCTGAAGACTGAGTTGCAAGTGATGCATTAAGGATGTGTTTCCAGGAGCATCCAGCAAGGAGAAGGGGACATGGAGCAGGACAGGAAAGAGGAAGGAAGCAAGGGTTTGATTTTAGGTGGACACAGGTAGTTCTCATGAGAAGCCCTGAAATATAAATAGCAAAGGTACTATACTTCCTACCAAACAGTACCTAATTACTAGGAACCTCTGGGGGGGCGGGGTGTAGTAGACTTCCCCTCCTAGTTTGCTGTTGACACATACCTTACTTAACTTCCTTGAACCAACTCCCTCTTTAGATGGTGACAATTAACTAAGTTGAACAACTAATGTAGCAAAAAGATAGAGGGTCTTCTACTTTCTTATTAAATAAAGTATATACTCTGAAGTGGCCTAATTTTACACAGTGTCATCAGGTCTGTGAAGCACTGACATATGTAGTATTGATATCATCTGATTCTCATAACCCTTTAAGCTAAAAGTAAAGATAGTCAGTTTTTTCCTTTTGCCACATTTCGAAAAACTGAGATCCAGATAGGTTAAGTTTTAGTAGTTGAGCCAAGATTCAAAACGGAGCTTGATTGCAGAAATTATTTATGTTCTTACTGCTATACCAAGCTGTCACACAAAGAGATTATTCTGCCTTTATTTTCTTAATCACTAAGATTCTAAAAATAAAAAACTCCAGGCCAAGTAAGTGGGGAAGAAGAAATCAAACCAGATTAATGAAGGAAATGTTAATGACAGAAAGAGCTTGGAGGCTCTCCAATCACATTGAGCAGGGGCTGCTGATTCCATCTGTGCTGGAGAATAGCGTGACACTGCGCCACCCCCATGCTATCCGCCCCTCTGTTTAGTCCCCCATACTTACCATGTGAGTTGTCTTTATTCAATTGAAGCCTACTCTAAATTCTGCATTGTAAGATTTTCAAGATTTCACTAACGGAAAAGAATTTGAAAAATAACATTTGAAGAATGGTAGTGGGATTTAATAGCCAATGATGAGTGAAAAGGAGTATTTGTTTGGATAAAAACAGAACACAGAAAACAGCTGATGACCTACATACTAGCTGGAATGACTTTGCCTTCAGGTTATAAAAGCACTTTGTATCTATTTATTTGTTTGGCTACTGTGAAAATAAAGCACTTCTATGCAATCAAAATCTGAACTTCTGAAAAATGAAGTTTTTTAACACCTAAGTAGGTTGGTACTTCACAGGCATAAATACTGATGTTTTCTGAAACTCTTCTTTCATATTTAAATATGAGAGGTCACTGTAAAATTTTAACCTATTCTTTACAAATAAGCAAAGTATACAGACTTTGATATTCAACTTGGCTGTGCATTTAAACATTTTGTGCTAAATTTCACCAAATATTTTTAAAAATAATTTGATTAGACTGTTAGAAAAGGAAGATGATTTAAGACTATTCCTTTAACAAAGGATATTATACATGAGAATACAATATTGTTTGTGAAGTAGTTTTAAGCCATTTTGTATACCTTATTTTATCCTGACATTCTCTTTTAACAATTTATGTTAAAAAAGTATAATACGTTAGAATTCAGAATTACAGAAATTTCGAGCTGTCAGGCAGATAACTATGAATTTTATTTTAAATAGAAGAAAACGTGGCTCACGGATATTTCTAACATCACAGGGCTCTGAAGAAGCCAGATAGATGCAAGAACTGCATCACAGAGATCACTGTACTGAGCTGAGGCCATTATATACTTTTTCTCATTTCTATCGTAGCATATGAAACAACCTTGCCCTGGATTGGTCCTTGACCTCTGGCTCCTCAGACCTCTTCAGGAACACCACTATGGACTTCCTGGCTCCATAATGGATTGTCTCAAGTCTCCTCCTCTTTCTTTCTTTTATTTATTGATTGATGTATTTGGGATCTGACTGCAGCCCTGGACCTTATTTCTGTCAAATTCTATTTGTTGGGACTTACCGTTAGATCTAGGGGTGGTAGGATGTGGGAAGAGGGGTTCTGTACTGAAGTGGGATGAGATGTCTCTGCAACACTCATTATCTACCCATCTCTGTGAGGCAGTATATTAATGGATTAAAATGAAGATGTCCAACAATGTATTATATTCACATGGTGCATAATATTATTCCACTCATATTATTTTTATATTAATAATTTTTATCTGACTTTCTTACTTTGTATATCAATTCAATATGTGAACATCTGTCTAAAAGAAGTGCAAGAAATGGCATTTCTAGATAAACTGATTATGTCATCTGGGAAAAAAAAAAGAGTACACAAACCCATCACTGCCCTGGAAAATCAAAAGGTACAGGCATCCTGGAGCAGATTTTATTTTTAGCATTTTCTCATGTCAATAAGACTTCTTCAAAAATATCTTTTGTTACGGCTATAACCATCAATCATTTGAATATGCTCTCAATGAGCCACTCTTCTATTTGCTGGAAATGTAGGTGATTTAAAATACTAGATTGTTTATCATAAAAATCTATATACACATATCTTTGTACAAACAAGACTATTTCATTAAATATCAAAATGTTGAATTGCTCGATCAAAATGTAGGAATGTGCTTAGGGCACTTGAAACAGTTGCCTAACTGCCTTCCAGAAGTATTAACTTTATATTCCCACTCATATTTGAAACTGGGTCATAATATACACAACAAATCTGAAATTTGGAAAAATCTTTGACAAACTGCTTGGTAGAAAATTACATCTTATTGTTTTAATTTGTATTACTGAGTATATTATTCATTAGTCAATTACATGTCTACAATGACATTATTTTAGTTTTATTAAAAAATACAATCACTGTTTTCTTTTTCTATATTGCATTATCACTTTATCCAGACAGGAATACTATTTCTTGGACTATTATTAGGGAGATAATCACATGCTGAAGTTATAAACAAAATAATAGAGTCATAAAAATTGCTAATGTAAAAATAATATGGGTTGAATAATGTTATTATATATCATTTATATATTATACATAGTTCTACAATTCATATTGTAGTCATTAATCTATTTGCAACTGAGTTCCAAATAGACTATCGATTATGCATTTCTTTTTGATATTTCTTGAAATGTTGCATTGTGATATTTTCTTTCCTTTCTGTTATTAATCCTGAATATGTTTCGATTTTGCTTCTACCCTGGATTCTAAGCAACTTAGGCTAGAAGCATTGATAAAAGCCTCTATTAACACTTTCAGCTTCTATTGTATCAGGTAGCATGTGTTGCAGAATCCTGGAAACACACTTACCGAGTGATTAGGTGAAGGGACAGATATTATCTCTCTATGGTGGACAGATACAATCTTTTTCCTCATCTAGGGGGCACAAGAACACAGTAGTTATGCCAGGGCCATCCTGTAGGCGTGAGCCTTAGCTCACAGCTGGTTCACAAAGATTTAAGTATCATACATTGTCAGAGGTCATAAAGATTTTACCTAGAAATCAAGCAGAAATACAGCGTGAGGAGCAAATGTGCGTACAGGCACACACGGGACTCCATTTTGACTGATATTATCCTGTTTGTTTCTGGAAGATAGCACCTCCATCTCTAATCCTGATTTTTCTCTGACTTGAACCCATCAAGCCTACACAATTTCAGTTCTTATTATTATTCTACCTGCTCCCTTCATCTGCACTCCTTTATTTTTTCAACTCTGATTTGTCTTCAACACCCTTTGTCTGAGTTAAAAGATCTACTTCCACATTAATTCTGCTTAGGCTTAAACCATTTCCAATCATTTATTTTTGCTATTAGACTTCCTCTTTGCAAACGTTTTCTCCCCACTGCTGAAACTACATGTGAATTGAGTGTCTCACCTTACTCTGTTCTAGTTTTTTCAGGATGGTTGAGTTCTGAGTACAAATGTTCCTGAAATGCTAGGCAGCTACAGCTTAGCGTGCAGCTTCTTCAGCCGGAACTGCTCACACCCCAGCCTAACTTCAGCCGGCACCTGACATACTTTATGTATCATTGTGACAACAGAAATAACTTGGCACCCCTCTTAGGATGAAAAAGAATCAGGTAGGTCAGAGGCTGTTTATTTGCATTTGTTACAATGTGTCGAATTGTGAATCTTCTGCGTCTCTCAACCTCTCCCGTGTTCCCTGAATACTACTTAGTATTCAGCATAAATCAGTAGCTGGCCAGCAGAAGTGTAGCTTTAAAAGGAAAGCCCAAAAAAGAGCAGCGTTAAGGTGGGGTTGATGTATAAAATGATAATTCCAAATCAACCATGAATCTCATTGCTTCCAAAATGAGTGATTAAATTTTATGTATCCAAAATTTTTTTGGAATAGGCAAACACTGAAATGTCTTTATTATTTTTTCTTTTATATTTGTTTGATTTGTTTTTGCTTTTGTTTTTTGCATTGTGAGGTGCCAGCATTTTCATAAAGCTCTTAAGCTGACATATATTATCTTTCATAATTTTACCCTTTCTGACTTCCTAAAGTTTTATCTTTTGATTTTTGCCATATATTTTTGTTCCTAATTGTTCTCTGAATGTTATTATTGTTGTCTTCCTGATTAACACCTGAATACATACTTCACCTTCCTTTACTGTATAATTCCTACAAATCTATCATGACTCAGGGTAACTATCCTCTTCTTTATTGAGTGTTTGTTGAGCCTCTAAGCTGGGCTCAGTGTTTCTCCTCTATGCACCCATTGGCCATGAATACCAGCATTATGGTGCTTATTATGCTAAATAAATATATCTGTATTTCACATGAATGTTTACCTCACATATATTGTCACAATGAAAGGAGTTATGGCTTATGTATTTTTGAATCCATTATGTTCAGAGTAGTGCCTGGCATACAGTAGATGTGTATTAAATAGGATGAGCCTCATAATAACCTTTTGAAATCAATTTTATTATTATTCATATTTTAGTTATGGAAATCAGGTTTAAAACAATTGCTGAGATTCACCTGGCTTTAAATAACAGAGCCAACATTTGAATCCAGAACTTTCTCAAAAGTAGAGATCCAAGAACATACAGACTATAATGTCTGTAGAACATAGGTCTGCATCTGTCTGACATACTCTGTGTCTAAATTTATGCTGTCACAAATAACTGTTTTCTTATGCTATGTGATTGGTTGATCAACAGAGGAAGGAAGTCCTTTTGAATCACTCTTTTTTTTGAGATGGAGTCTTGCTCTGTCATCTGGGCTGGAGTGAAATGGTGCAATCTCGGCTCACTGCAGCCTCCACCTCAGGGGTTCAAGCAATTCTCCCGCCTCAGCCTCAAGCAGCTGGGATCACAGGCGCCCGCTACCATGTCCAGCTAATTTTTGCATTTTTTAGTAGAGATGGGATTTCACCATGTTGGCCAGGCTGGTCTCAAACTCCGGACCTCAGGTGATCCACCCGCCTTGGGCTTCCCAAAGTGCTAGGATTACAGGTGTGAGCCACCATGCCTGGCCCTTGAATCACGTTTTACCCCATGCTCAAAGAAAAGGAAAAGTTATCTAAATTCTTCAGATTTGAGACCACCTTTAAATTACATTTTATAGATAGTGGAAGCAAGTCTATATAGACCAAACACAGAGCAGTTTCTATGGAAGTTTGAGAAGTGATTGCCCCTGAAGCCTTTGTCCCACTAAAGGAGAAAATTCTATGACCAGGATTTTGGCTCTAGGACAAATGGAGGGAACAGCTATCATAAATATTTGATTGCACATAACATACCAACATATCTGCCATTTAAAATACAGTATGCTTTCACTTAGTGTCTTGAAATTCCACTTCAGAGTTTATGGTAGATGTGGAGTACAATACTTCTTTGTTGTGCTTTAACTGTACTCTATGTATACTTCCCCTGGGGACCTTGCAGGAAAGAATAATTGTCTGTGAATAAAAACGGAATGTTCACAAGTTTCCTGGACAAAAGGTCATTACAATATTACACCGTAATAAATCCCACTATTGTTATGCAGACAAGGCGGTTCTTCTTGGTGATCCAGAGTGATCGATTTGTGTATTGTGGAGGAAGGATGTATCTCTGATCAATGAATAACCTAGCTTTGGTGCCTGAATGTTTACTGAATCCCTCGGAAGGGCAAAGGAAGTTTCCCCATCTCCTATCAGATCTTTCCAAAGTCCTGGCCAAAGAAAAGAAAAACAACACGCATAGGTCTGGCCACGTGGATTCCACAGCTTAACTAAAATACAGCAAGTTTGTCCAAAGTTAGTTTTCATTTAAACATATGCAAGAATTATTTTATTTTTTGTGGATAGTCAGAAAAACGAAATATTGTTTAATCCACATTCAGATAGCTCCTAATATAGCAAAGTGAAAAAGAAAGAATTTTAAGTTGAGCTGTTTGTCTTTAACCATGCAGCTTTACTGAGGCGATGCCTTATTCTTAAATAGTTTCAGTCACTATGAATCTTGGCTAGCCACTTCAAGCACTGAGTCATTGCCTCTTCTAAGCAACCATTTATCTAGAAACAACTGGGTTTATTTCAAAATCAAGTCTTGATGGAAAATGATTCCCAAACAGAATGTGACGTATTCTCCTCAAGCACACAAAAAAGAATTCTGAGATCATCTTAGACGATGCCTCTGCACTCATTCGAGACATTCTTTACCAAGAGCAATGAATGGGAATCCATTCAGGAAACTTGCTAAAATTCTAGTATAAAAGGAAGAAACCAATCAACGTTTGTGAAAAAAACTACTCATTTACTTCTGCATACTTCAGGCTCAGGTCTCTCAAAAAAAAAAAAAGATGAAAAAGAAAATTGTTCTAATAAATGCTTGATCACAAACAGAAAACAGTTTATCCAGCTTTCGTTATGTTTAATTCTTACAGTTCTCCTTTTCTTAGTATGATAAATTTAAAAAGCTTCTTGTGTACTCATCTGGTGAGATAAAATTTGTGCCATTGAGTTAACGATATTTCAGCTTTTGTTTGGACAGCTACCATGGCATAGATTCAAGTATACTTTGAAAAAAACTATTTATTTGGAACAATTTTTATAAAGTTATGAATATATAAGAATAAAAATAGTACAAATAGTACCAGGTGCAACCATTGTTACTATTTCAACTCATTTTCTTGGTCATTTGTGCCCCACCTCCGTGTGTGTAACTGTAGATGTATGTGTGTGAATTTATCTACATAATATTTTTTTGAGTGTTTTTTATGCTCCATTGTCCTTCTGGTGGGGCAGTCTTTATTTTCGTGAATTATTAGAGAAGAAATTGCCTTTATTAATTCTCTTTCCATTATTTAATTCTCGAAAATAGGAATATCCTCTTGTATAACCTAAGTGCAATTATAAATTCAATATATTATCACTGAAATAACACTTTTAACTCATCTAACATCCATATTCCAGTTTGGCCAATTTACTCAACAATGCCCTGAATAGCATTTCACTCTCTCCAGTACAGGATCCAGGCTAGGATAAGATACTGTATTTAGCTCTCATTTATCTTTAGACTCAATTTATATGAAACATTCACATAGTCTTCTTTTGCCTTTTTCTGGCTATATTTTTGAAAAACATCTTTTAAAAATATTAAAAGTGTTATTTCATGTTTCTCTGATGAGTCCTCATATTCAGCTCACGTTATGCATTTCCAGATACAATGCCATGTAAGTTTGTGTCATTGTTAGCTTATCACATCTGGAGATGTCTACCAGATACTAGATACCCATCTGCTCTTCGTTGCTGATTTTAATTTTAATTACCTTGTCAAAGAGTTGTTGATTTCTTCACTGATAATTAAATTTTTTCCTCTTGTAACCAGTAAATCTGATATAGACACTTCAAGATAATACAGCCATGGAAGATCTAATGACATTTCAGTCAATAATGGATTGCATACGCTAACATGGGTCTATAATATTATAATGCCATCCTTTGACTTACCTTTTCTGTGTTTAGATACACAAGTACCATTGTGATACAAGTGCCTACTGTATTCAGACAGTAACATACTGCACAGATTTGTAGCCTAGCATTAGTAGGCTACACCATATAGGCTAGGTATATAGTAGGCAATACCACCTAAATATGTATAAGTACACTCTATGATATTCACACAACAAAATTGCCCAATGATGCATTTCTCAGAACGTATTCCTGTCATGAAGTGATGCCTCACTGCACAAATACCCTGCTCCTCATCAAAATGTAACAACAATTGATTCATGCTGCTATCAGTCTTTACTGTGATCATTGCAAAATGCTTATTTATTTTCCACCTCCAAAACCTCCTCCACATTCACGGAGAGACTTGCCATTCTCTACCACTTATCTCATCATTTATTATCAACATGGACATAGAATTTATTTTCAATGCTTAATATTTCATTACTATACTGAATCCTTTGGGTACTCAAATTACCCTTCAAGCTGGCTTCTGAATTCTTGTGACATGCCCCCATTAACTTTTTGTGTACTTCCTGGCATAACGTGTTCCAGGATTCTCTTATGTCAACTATTTATTTGCTTAAATAGTCTAGGTTATAATTACTGTAGAATAATACTAGAAACAAAGATTTTGGTTTAAAGTATACTCATTTAGAATTTTTTTCTAGAACCTTTCAGCAGACAGAGTTAAGAAATAATACATATATGGACATACATACACAGCTGCATCTACACATACCCATACATACATACTTATGAACATATGCATGCATACACATATTTTAGAAATATGTTTATGCCAATATTGTCAATTCCCATTCATCTCCACAGGTTCTTTTCTGCCTTCCTTCTTCCAAATCTGTATGTTCCTCTTTCACAATGAGAATCCACATTTGACAATGTTATAAAATACCCAGAGTAATTTCAAAATTAATCTCTACATATTTCTACTACAAAAAATACCCCAATCTGCTAAAAAGTGCTGTCTTCAACATGGCCCAAGACTGACAGTACATAGTTAAATTTTGTATTCATAAATTACTTCAATTATTGCTTTCCTTTTCCTCTTCAGGAGTATTATAATTTTAATTTGAAGTGCAATTGAGTTTACTTGCTTCTGTTTGCTTTCAATTTTACTTTTTCTTCTCTCCTTTTCATCCTTGTTGATTTAATTTTATTTTTCAAACATATAGAACATTTAAATGCTCCCATCACCAAAACTGCATGAAAAATATACTCAGAAAACTGCTTCTTTCTAAATATCCTCCAAGCCATTCCTGATAACTTATACAGTTGACTCTATCAGTATGATTTCATCAACAACACAGAACCACTATATATTAGGATTTGGCCTTATACGACTGTAGGGGCTGGTTAAATTATCTATTTAAAGGCTAATATTTCTGCTAGTTGCTCTAAGCTGAAGTTCACAGGCCAGCCTGTAAAAGGGCAAGGAAAATATAAAATGGTGAAAACAAGGAAAATCTAACATCTGTGAGGTTGAGTGGTAACCCATAGAGATGGAATAGAATCTACATCCATGATGGGGGTGTCCTGCATTGGTGTCCTTCATTGCAGAGCTAAACTTCTACAGGACCAAAAGCTGGAATAGCTAAAGCGGAAGATCTTCACAACCCAAAGGAGCATTGTCCTAGTTACTGCCCCCTTGTCAATCAGGAGCAGCAGATAAGTGACAACAGGCATGATCTGCAGCAGCGTCAGGCCCTGAGATGACCTCCTAAGCATAAAAAGAGTAGAGCTGTTTTTACTGACACCTTCTCATTCTGATGGGAAAAGTCTTTGTGATCCACATGAACTCCAAACCACATATGGAAGGGAATTCTGAGAAATATAGTTTCAGCTTAGCTAACATGATACAATATAATCTACCACAATTCATGACTTGTTAACTTGGCATCCAACTATAAAGAATATATCATTTTGCATAAATTAATGTAGCTACCACTTTATGGAAAAATATTCAAACTCTCCACACACTATTCAAACTATCCACCTTTGAGTGATGTTAATTTCTTTTCTGGACAGGTCATACCTCCCTTTTGATACCCTGGGACTTTCATATCATACTAAAATATAAGGTAAAATTGCCATAACACTTAATATTTTAGACGATAAGGTAATGACAGAGAGGAAAAGAATAAAAATAATATATGCACAAATATATCAAATAAATAATTATAACTATAAGAGTCTTTTTCTGTGGCTGGACAAGTGGCTGTAGTTGGTGTTGATAACTACCTTTTCCTATAACCCATTCCATATTCTCTCTATTCTCAGCAAGCTTCTGTGGGTATGGTTTTTGACTGATGGAGTTAGCCAAGCCTTCACTATTGAAAAATCCTTCTGGTGTTGAGTCACAATATATTGGTCACTCATTAGAGATTTCCGGAGGACATAGCAAGGTCCTGTATTGACTTCGCAACATACAAATGTGTTACCATTGTTGCCACTGAGCCAGTAGGTGTTGCTAAAAGGTATTGCCATCCAGTGGATACTTTAATTGAGCTTTAAAGAGCCATAATTTCTTTTTTGAAAGTGTACCATGTTAGCATGTTCCCAAAGTCAGAAAAATACAAAAAGTTATATTTAGAGAGGGGCACTTTCTCTCACATGCTTTCCATCCATCACCTTCCCTCCATCTGTTGAAGTAACAAATTTCCTTGTTTACCGATGTGCGTTCTGTGTCTCTTTTTGAAATGATAAGCAGCTATATGTAGATTTCTACATTTTTTCACTTTTTACATAAAAAGTATAACCATATATATACGTGTGTGTGTGTGTGTGTGTGTGTGTGTGTGTGTGTGTGTGTGTGTGTATGTCTTTGCACTTACCAATACTATAGCCTGGAAATAAATCCCTATCAATTACAGAGATCTCCTTTTTATTCCTTTTTTCTCATTTATTTTTAGTCTGTATCCCATTATGTCATTGTGTACATACCACTCTGTATTTAACCAATTTCTTATGCTTAGATATTTAGGTGGCTTCCATTATTTTCCAGTTACCAAAACTGCTACAGTGAATAACTTTGCCCATTTAAATTTTAATAATGTTGGAGGTGTATCAAAAGGGTACATCCCTGAAAGTAGAATTACTGAATTGGAGGATAAATGTATATATAATTTTCTCAGAATTTGCTAAATTCTCTTCCGCTAGGGCTGGATCAATTGCATTTGCATTAGCAACGTACGTGTGGGGTGCTGTTTGCCCAAAGACTTGTCGAAATGTGTATTGCCAAGTATTTGAGATTTTGCCCATCTCACAGGTGAAAAATTGTAACTCTGTGTGTTTTCATTTTACATTTCCCTTACTATGCATGAAATTGAACATTTTACGTTTAAGGTTGTTTTTATACTTTTAAAAATTGTCTTTAATGTTATCTATTTTATTAAAATAAGATTTTTAGGAATCACGAGATCAAGAGTTGGAGACCATCCTGGCCAACGTGGTGAAACTCCATCTCTACTAAAAATACAAAAATTAGCCAGGCCTGGTAGCACGCGCCTGTGGTCCCAGTTACTCGGGAGGCTGAGGCTGAAGAATCGCTTGAACCCAGGAGGCGGAGGGTTGCTGTGAGCTGAGATTGCGCCACTGCACTCCAGCCGGGTGACAGAGCAAGAATGCATCTCTAAATAAATAAATAAATAAATAAATCTTCATTGTAACTTTATATCTGTCCCTTTGAGATGTACATCTTCTACAACCCAGAAATGTTCTTCTCAAATACTGGGAGCTGTCTCTTTGAAATGCAATCATTGAAGGGCATAGTGTCCCTTTCTCCCAGTTTCTGTGAGAGCAGGGTCTTAACTTCTATAAACACCAATTAGCAAATACAGATGGCTTCACTGTATTGACTAACCACCTTCTACACCCCCACTCAATCTCCTCCAGTATTTCTTTATTAGTCCATTTAGGCACCTAAAAACTCCTTTAGCTCAGCCTTTCAAGTATTCCTTGCAGTTTAAATCCACCTGGTACAATTATTCTCTGACAGAGACCTTTAAATATCAACTTGCTATGCAAATTTTACAAATTAACTTTATTGATGCTAGGCTAAGGTATATAATACTCCCCAAGAACAATTATGCATTTATAAATGGCTCTTGGGATAGCTTAAATATGTGGACGTAAAGTATTCATTTTAAATTAATATGTAATAACTGCGTTAGTATGTGTTTTGTGAAAAGAAAAAATAGATACTCTTTTAACATAAAAATTCTTTTTGTCACTCTAACAAAAGGAAAGAGTTAGACAGGAATATTGAATTATACTTAGTAGGACACTATTCTTAAGACATAGTTCCATTTTTTTGCAGAATTTCTTGTAATTTGCTTCTTGATTTTCATTCTAAATTTAAACATTCTAAATTTAAACAAAGCTGTTTAAACACACTCCTGTGCCTAAAGAATTGCTCTCTAGCGCTTTGGCTTGGATCTGCTATCAACTTGTCTTATTTTGGATTTTTTTCCTTTTATTACCTATTTTATCAGTTTGGCCAACTTTCATATATGCTACAAATGACTTTTCCTTTCAGCGTCTAGTTTTTATTTCATTTATTTGCCAGGTGTTAGAGACGTAAAGAAGATAAATGTTTCATAAAAGACGTAATGAATAAGAAACGATTTCTGACCTGAAATTTCTTAAAAGTATAGTGAAGAGAGATTATAGTAAGTTTTATGGAGTTACTTCATACTGGCTAGAGAAAAACGTTTACTGGACAGACAATCTCAATCCAGCCTTGATGGTGATCATGGGGGAAGTAGTGGATACATATGGGTTTGTGGGAGGAAATATTTCTCGAATGAGTACTACTGGAGAGCAGAATGAGTGCTGAAGATGTTGGTAGAAAGTGATGAAGAGGAATGCTGGAAAGGTAAACAGGAAGTTTCACATTTTAAACTTTCACAGGTTTGAACTTGATCTTGCATGAGTGCTGTTGAGATATTCTGTAGTTAGAAACTACTGGCATAATCCTATTTAGGATTTAGAAGAAAGGTCTGGTCTTAGTATGGGAAATGATTTGGAAGTTGTATTCAAGTTTTATAAACTTTTTAGTTTACCTTCTTAATAAATATAAGAGAATTTAATTGATGAGTAAATTTATTGTTGTGGCTATATAATATGAACATAACCACTAAGAAGTGAAAATGTTTGACCAAATTAGTAATTATATTATCTTGTTAATTATTATAGTTATATATCATTTTTACTTTTAGACAGAAAACCACTCAAAAAATTGTGAAAAATCTTTTAGCCTGCTTATATTGATATATGATGTCACTGAGATATAAAGATGTTAATAATGCACCCAAAGTTACAAAGTCGATTACAACTGTACTCGGCTTTCTAGCATAAACATCTTATCTCTTATTTCAAAAATCAGGCCTATTTCACCCACAATTTTCTGAGTGACACTGAATTTTTTAAATGGAAATTGAGAAAAATGTTTTGTTTCACATAGTAACACAAAAGAAGGGCACGTTGGTCAATGAGACAATTCTTAACTCTAATTCAGCAGAAGCAGGAGCCTAGAACCTAGGGTAGGAGGAGGATGGAGATGAGAATATGATACCCCATGAATCTGCAGCAACATTGGGGAAAGCTTTGGACATGTCAGAGTTTAGATTAGAGGTTACACTATTTACCTTCTGTTCTTAAAGGTCTCTAGCTCTAACTGACCTGTCTTACATTGTGCAGTATTTCATAGTTTTAAACCTTTCAAGTAGTGAAATCCCTACCATAATTCCATTAAATAGTTGGGGTAATATTTTTGTTGCTTTATAAAATTGATTGTTAATACATACAACAGAAGATTCTATTGAGCTGTGGATCTGAGTTCAAAATTGATATATTCTTATTTTTCAATTTAATGGTTTAAGCTATTTTCACATTATATTCATTATCTCTCCCTTGAAAAAAATAGTTTCCTTTGAGTATACATGAAATTTACATGCAGTAACATTTCTGATTGTCTTTTGTTGCACTGAAGTACACCTCCCCGACATAGGAGTTTACGGTTAGAAATAAGCTCATAATTTATTGTGATAGAGTGCTAAATATCTTTCATTTGTCTGCTTAGATTTACCCTTCACCCTCTTTCCACCCTGCTCTGTGGTCTGTGAAGCTGATCTATTTAGCTTGCTTAATGATGCCCTTGCCCTCTGGCTTCCTGTTGGCTTTGATCAATAGGAGACACTAGCAGATCAGAGTCAGGAGAATGAAGACTGGATATATGTTCCCTGGCACCATTTTACTGTTACCATCTGTTAGCTGTGTCCCTCTGGGTGACCTCTCTATGTTCTGGAAACTAGTCTGTCCTTTTAGCACTAGGGGGAGTTAGGCTCCCTGATGCTGCTAACTTGAGTTTATTACATTTTCCCTTACTTCTATCCCTAAACTCTGTCCACATTTTTATACATTGATCCTTTATTTAAGTCTTTTCAATTGATCCAGTTTGAACATGCCTATTTAGAGTTGTCATTTTATTGGCCGAACACATGAAAGTCGTCAGCCTAGTGTGCAGCACATGCTAGCAGGAGGCAGTACGGGTAGTATTTAGGAGGACGGCGTTGGCCAGCAGCCTGCCTCTCTAGACTGTGATATTGAGCACATTTCTTAATGCATTTGTTCCTCAATTTTCTTATTTGTAAATGAAATACACCTATTTCATTAATATATAAGTAAAATATAAACATATACACACGCATATGAGAACATCGGTGTCTAATGGAGATATGAGAACTGTATATGTGAGCCACACACAAGATTTTATATTTTTTAGTAGCCACTTTAAAAGGAGTAAAAGAAACAGGCAAAAATAATGTTTACTTAACCCAATATACTTAAAAATTAATACTTCAAAATGTACTCAGTATAAACATGGAATAAAGGGGTAGTTTATATTTTTTATAAACAAAGATGTACCAGAAATGCAGTATATGTTTTTCACTTACAGCATATCTCAGTATGGACTACCGACATTTCAAAAGCTCAAGGGCCACATGTGGCCAGTGGCTCCCCTATTGGACACTATAGCTTTAGTAGTTCTTTGAACCTACACTTATATTGGGGATCAGAAAATGTTACTCTGAAATATGGTGCTTAACTTGAAACAGCCTCAAGATCTCTCTGACCTTTCCTCCTACCCTCTATTTCTCAATCCTCTGTCTCTCCAAATGCACAGGATGAAGCTGTTCTCTGAAGTTCCCTGATCTACCTAGAAACCAGACCTGCCAACAAGAAATACGATTGCCTTCCCTGAAATGTTATTAACCAGTGAGAATTAAAACTCATATCACAGAGGAAGAGAAGCTAAAAATTAAGTGCCGCATCTAGAGCCCAGGTAAACTGTGTGTCAAATCGTTGTCTTTCCTGTCTCATTTAATTTATAAAGAAAAACATTTACTAATAATTAAGGTTTAAAGTCATTCATTTCCCGTAAAAATTGTTTTGCGTTTTCTCAAATTGCTGCATTTTCCTCATCTCCTTTTTCCCTCTGAAAAAGAGGATATGAGCATCTGTACCTTACTTGGTTATTGGGTAATCATCGCCCTGCGATTCCCCCGTGATATGTACATTTAAATAAATGTGTATGCCTTTTTTCTCCTATTAGTCCGCTCTTTGTCAGTTTATTTTCAGTGAACCTTCAGAAGGTAAAAGGGAAAGCTTTCTCCCTTGGCCTCTACATTTATTTAAACAACTTACTTGATTAACCACTTCTCTATTCCTTCTGTTAACCAAAATGTGCTTCTAGGATGCCAAATAGTCAGAGTTCACAGGCAACATTTTTATTCAGTAGTCCTTTCTTATCTGCAAACGATACTTCCAAGACCCAAGTGAATGCTTAAAACTTCAGATTGTACCAAACTCTCTCTAAATACTATCTTTTCTATATATACATACTATGATAAAGTTTAACTTATAACTTAGGCACAGTAAGAGATTAAGAACAATAGCTAATGATAAAATAGAATAATCATAATAACATACTGTAATAAAAGTTATATAAATGTAATCTCTCTCTCTCCCTCTCTGTCGTATTTTGGGACTGTTGTTGACTATGGGTAACTGAAACTGTGCAGAGCAAAATCTCAAGTAAGGGGGAACTGTTGTACACCCAGAAAAATCTGCTTCCACCATTTGAATTATATGCTTAAGAAGAATCAACCATATTTATTCAAACCTGTTTATACCAGTTATATCAGTTATTGTAATAATTTAATGAATTTGTTTATAAACCAATGGCACAGAAGTATGGAAGGAAATAGAATTGTCATTTCTATGAAAATTAAGTTAAATGCTTTGGGAAAGATCAACAAAGATACATTAATATTTTAAAAATAGATGTAGTAGAGAAAACTGAAAAAATCTGGAAAACAATCAATAGCTGGAGGTATTCTGCATTCAGGCCACTTTGCAAGAATTAGCAAGTTCTGCTCCAGTTAAAGAAAATGAATCTGGATATCACACAGTGATCATATGGTTGTGTTTAATAAAATCTAAAATAAAATGTAAAACTACAATATAAAAATATATAATAGATATTGACATTATACCCACAAATTGGTGCGTATAATAATAATATATATATGACTACACATATATAGTCATATTTTGTGCAAAGCATACATACCTATCTAAGTATCTACAGCATACATACCTATACATACATTCTACAGCAAGCCCCATGAGGGCAGGCGTCATATTTGTTTAGCTTGCCACTATATTCTCAGTGCTAGAATGGTGATTGGTTCAAGTAGATGCTCAACAAATGTTTGTTGACAGATTGACTGACTTGTTACTTCCATATGGCACCTCTGACTATGCAAGCCAGTTGGTTTTTCAGTTTTTAGTTTGCTGTCACATTTTTAAAAACATGATATTGTTTTATTTACAACAGACATAATTTTACAGTCTTTTTTTAATCTAAGTGAAACATTTTAAGTCATCTAGAAGGGGAAAACTCATGCAAAATTAAACTCAGTAAATTTAGGCTTGATATTTTATTAGAACAATGCCTTGCTGAGGAAAATGGAAAAGAATAAATATACAATTTAAGTCTACCTGTTCCTGAGAAGGTCAAAATGACTTGGTTTTCTCATGTTGCGGGGAGCTGTGAATAAATATCCAACAGAGCTCATCTGGATTCACAGTCTGTTTCATCAAAAGCACCTAAAATTATCTTCCTAAACATCCGTATTAACAGACATTGGCTATGGTTATACACATGTACCAACTGGAAAATCTCCCTGAAATTAGCCAAACAAATGTAGATATTATAGTTATTGAATTTACGCCTCCTACCCCACATTGGTGGTGAGGATTTAGTCACAGTATAGCTGAAGAAGTGTAAAGTACTTAAGTCAGAACTAGGATCCTTCCTGAGGGACTTGCCAATATGCTTTTTTTTCTTAGTTCCCAAACAGATCATTTTTAATGCAAATTTTAATTAAAGTATTTCACACATAAAAAGTGCATATGTCATAATGGTACAGCTCAATGAATTCTCCCTAAGTGAATATACTATAAATGATTCCAAGATCAAAATAGGGAATACTACCAACAGCCCAGGAGTCCCTCTTCAGTCTTCTTCTGGCCATCACCCTTCCTAATTGTAATTAATATTCTTACTTGATTGCTATAGATTTCTTTTACCTACATATGGACTTTAGATTAATAGAATCACCCAGTATGTACTGTGTAGTGCCTGGCTTCTTTCACTCAGAATATTTAGAAGATTCATTCATGTATGTGGTTGTAGTTGTTTATTCTCATTGATTTGTGGTAGTCTTTTGCGAAATACACCACAATTTATTTATCTATTCTACTATTTGTGGATATTGCATTGTACTCAGTTTTTGGCTATTACAAGTAGCTCCGCTATGAACATTCTTACATGTAGTTTCCAAATTCTCAATAATATTTTAAATCCCAGTTATGTCGACTGCACACAATCTTATCTTAAAACACACATGAATCACTTGAGGTCAGGAGTTTGATGCCAGCCTGGCCAACATGGTGAAACCCCATCTCCACTAAAAATACAAAAATTAGCCAGGTGTGGTGGCAGCTGCCTATAATTCTAGCTACTTGGGAGGCTGAGGCAGGAGAATCATTGAACCCAGAAGTGGGGGGGGGTTGCAGTGAGCTGAGATCGCACTATTGCACTCTAGCCTGGGTAACAGGAGCAAAACTCTGTCTCAAAAAAAAAGACACTCTCAAAAACATTGTAAAGCTAATTTTAAAAGTATTTTTATTTACAAATTAAATCAGAAACAAAAACTATTCCAAAATTTATAATATCTTGTAAGAGATAAACAATGTTCAAACTCCAAATTTAATTTTTTTGCAACTGAAATATGAACAAATCAGTCTATTTGTCTATTATTCAGAGGACAAAGCAGGAAATTACTACTCCAAAGTGCTTTCTCTAACTCTTCCCATACCTCATGTTTTCTGAAAACCAAATGTTTCTAGTATTATATTTCTTTTTGTATTTACAGAATCTAACCTACTCTTGAACTATTTACCAACATGGCTATATTTGACTGAATTACAATTTTCTGTCTTCTTTCTAAGCTTTAGGTCATCAAAACTATCTAACTGTCAAGTCTATTAGATTGGTACAAATGTGATTATGATTTTTGTCATTACTTTCAATGGCAAAACCTGCAAATACTTTTTCATCAAACTTAAAGCAAATACTCAGGTTTCCTCTTTGACTTTGATGACAATCCTTCTTTCCTTGAAACTAATTTTTTACAATTGTTTTCACTGTCCAATTTTCTCTATTCTTTATGTACTTCACCGTGTATAAAATTCTGTATTGATTACTCTGCAATCACATTCCCTCCATTCAAGTATTTTCCAGCATTTTGACTTCAGCCTTCCAACCTGTATGCTTTGCTGTAGCATCAGCTATCATGTCCCCAAACCATATATGCAAACCAGTCTTTTTTTCTGAGAAATAAACCCCATTTATTCAATCACCATTTTATGTAATTACCTACTCCAGCAGTATCCAATAATCTTGGTACCAGGAACCAGTTTTGTGGATGACAATTTTTTCAAAAACTAGGGGTAGGGGATGGTTTTGGGATGATTCAAGCACATTAAATTTATTGTGTACTTTATTACATTGATATATATAATGAAATAATTGTACAACTCATCATAATGTAGAATGAGAGGGAGCCCTGAACTTGTTTACCGGCAACTACATGGTCTCACATGGGGGTGATGGGACACAGTGACAAATCATCAGGCACTAAATTCTCATAAGGAGTGCACAGCCTAGATCCCTCACATGCACAGTTCACAATAGAGTTCAAATTCCTAAAGGAATCTAATACTGCCACTGATCTGATAGGAGATGGAGCTCAGACAACAATGTGAGTGATAAGGAGTGGTTGTAAATACCAATGAAGCATTTGCTTTTGGGTTGGATAAATGAAATCCTTGCCTAAGCCAATGTCTAGAAGGGTTTTTCCAATGTTGTCTTCTAGAATTTTTATAGTTTCAGGCCTTAGATTTAAGTCCTTGATCAATCATGAGGTATTTTATGTACAAGTTGAGAGATGAAGATCCAGAGCTTTTGCACAGCAAAAGGAACAATCAGCAGAGCAAACAGAAAACCCACCGAGTGGAAGAAAATCTTCACCACTTATACATCTGACAAAGGACCAATATCCAGAATCTACACCTAACTCAAACAAACTAGCAAGAAAAACAACAAACAACCCTATAAAAAGTGGGCTAAGAACATGAATAGACAATTCTCAAAAGAAGATATACGAATGGCCAACATATGAAAAAATTCTCAACATTATTAATGAACGGGGAAATGTAAATCAAAACCACAATGTGATACCACCTTACTCCTGCAAGAATGGCCATACTAAAAAATTAATAAAATTTGGTGTGGATCCAGTGAACAGGGAACACTTCTGCACTGTTGGTGGGAATGTAAACTAGTACAACCATTATGGAAAACAGTGTGGACATTCCTTAAAGATCTAAAAGTAGAACTATCATTTGATCCACCAATTTCACTACTGGGTATCTACCCAGAAGAAAAGAAGTTGCTATACAAAAAAGATACTTGCACACGCATTTTTATAGCAGCACAATTCAGAACTATAAAAATGTGGAACCAGCCCAAATGCTCATATGGCCATCAATCAACAAGTGCATGAAGAAACTGTGGTGTGTATGTGTGTGTGTGCATATATACACATACATCTATATATATACACACGTATATATATACATACATGTATATACACACACATACACAAATGTATAGATATACATATATGTATATATGTACACACACAAAATGGTATACATTCATGTATATATATACACATATACATACACACATATATATACATATATATATACCATCGTGTGTGTGTATATACATCTATATATACACACATACATACAATGGAATACTGCTCAGCCATAAAAAGGAATGAATTAGTGGCATTTGCAGCAATCTGGATTAGATTGGAGACTATTATTCTAAGTGAAGTAACTCAGAAATGGAAAACCAAACATCGTATGTTCTCATTCGTAAGTGGGAGATAAGCTATGACGATGCAAAAGCATAAGAATGACACAGTAGACTTCGGGGACTCAGGGAAAGGCTGGGAGGAGATGAGAGATAAAAAAACAACTTGGGTGCAGGATATATGCACCCAATGGATGCATATGCCAAATGGTAATGGATATACCAAAATCTCATATTTTACCATCTGTTCCCCAATAACCTATGGAAATAAAAAATTAAACAAACAATCAAACAAAAATACTGATGAAGCTTTGCTTACCTGCCTGCCACATACCTCCTGGTTGCTAACAGGCCATATACCAGTACCAATGCATGGTCCAAGGTTTGGGGATGGCTGAGCTACCATATCCCAGTTTTGTTTAAAATAATTTTTTTTCTGTATTTTCTGCTATGAATTAGAATTTTCTCTTGTGTCTCCTTTTTTAGTTAATGGTGCTTGTTGGGACTCAGAAATTGATACGACAAACAAAATATAATGCTTTGTATATACTGAATTAAAAAAGAGGACTCAAGGTCTCTCTGTTTCATCCCTTACCCCACAATCTCTTCCTAAGCACAAGATAGAGTTGTACTCTGAAGTTCCATTATCAACAAGCCCTGACCTACCAAAGAAAACAATTACCTCCAGTCTTTTTCTTGGGTTTTCATTAACTGAATTCATATCACAGGAAGACTAAAATCTGTCAACAAACCTAGACAAGGTTTAGTCTCAAACCATTGTCTGACGCTCTGAGTGTTTAACAGTCTTTGTGCCAGATCATTGTATGTTTTCCAAGCCCACTGAATTCCCCTTAAAATCATTTACCATCTCCCTACCACTTCTCCATCACTCTTTCCTCTAAGAAGTATATAAGCATCTGTACCCCATTGGAATATTGGACAATCACTCTGTGATTCTCCCCATGTGCACAGCAGTAAGAAGTTTGTAGTCTTTCCTCTAATTTAATCTGCCTTATTGAGAGTCGATTTTTCAGTGAACCTTCTAAGGACAAAGGGAAAATTTCCTTGACTCCAACATACCCGTGTTGCCTTTTTTAGAAAATTGTAAATAGGCTTAAGTATTTATTAATACATTCTTCTTCCTTTATCTACATTCAAGCACCAAAGGAATCACAAAATATTTCCTTCTCCCATCCCTCTTTTTATTGCTAATATATTTCACGCATCCATATTTTTTTCACATACTGTTGTAATTACATCTTTACTGCTTTGAGAAACTCCAATCTCAAAGTCCTCCAATCTGTCCTCTACATGCCAGGTACTATATGTGTGCTTCCCTAATAGGCAGGTAGGAATGTGCACTTTACTAACCTGGATTATGCATATACATTTCAATTACTTAGGATAGGAAAATGAATGGAATATAATGTCTGTGTCTGCAAAGAACCCACACTTCCAAGAAAGACAAAATTGCAAAGGACTCTGAGCAGATACAAGTACTATGGGGAATTAAAGAGAGTATTCATGATCTCCACCATTTATTCATCAACTCTTCTGAGTATTGTTCTAAGCACTAGTGATACAGAACTGACCTGGACATCAAAGATTTCATAGCTCATGAGTTTTATTTTCAATGACAGAAGATTTAGGAGTCAAGAAGGGCCTCATTGGGAAACTACAGAAGTTGAATCTTAAAATCACTATTTCTAATGGTGTAAGGGAGAAAAGATTTCTTTATTTGCTCATTGCTAGGCTTATTGCTGTTACTCCTATAAGAAAAGACAGATTAACAAGAGAAAAGCATAGCAATTTATTTAATATAAATTTTATGTAACACAGGAGCCCTCAGAAATGAAGACCTGAAGAAACAAGAAAACTGTACATTTATATGGACTGTGCGTTGAAGTATGATTGAAGCTTAACAGGTTATGATCTAATGGCAATGACTTGGGGGAACTTAGCAAGGCCTATTTGTTCAGATTCTTCTCTGTATTTCTGCGTGATAGTCCTTTTCTCTGGGCATAGAAGGGACCCTTCTGGAATAAGAATATTATGACCTACTTCAGAGAAAGATCTGCTAGGTTTTATACATCTCTTCAGAAAAAAGAGCAAGGAGAAGAGAAGAGTGAGTTTTCTACTTCTGCTGTTTTTCCAAATGCCAAGTGCCATATTTTGAGGTAGTGTGTAACTATCATGGTGAACATTAAATGTTTATATTTTAATAAAAGACTTAAGAATGACTTATAAATAGGTGGTTAAAATCAGTGAGACTATTTTCTGTTGCTTACATACACTTCCAGGAAAACAAAGAGCTTATACATTCACATCTGGACACATGAAGTTCCCAATGGTTATGAAAAGATTCCCCAATTTTAAGTCTTCTCTACCAAAGATCTTTGAATTCTCCTCCAGAATCTTTCATTTATTATTTATTTCTTCTCATGATCTAGACTAGCAGATAAAGAAACGTTTCTCTTTGGAAATGATGTTTTAAGAATGAGAAGGCCTTACTTTGGTGGGGAGAAGCAGAAGCGGGTGAATGGCATATAATGTTCATTAGTAAGTGTGGCTTTAGGGAACATGGCATTATTAAGGAATTGAAACAAGGGCAGGAAGAGTGGCATGCAGAGAATCATCTGTCTGCTTGAAAGATTTAAGATTCTTAAGTTCAGACTCTAGAGACAAAATTATTTTCCTTCACATGGCCCTCGAACACGCTGGAATACCTGATATGGAGTAGGATCTTAATGCTTATTTGTTAAATAAACTAATATGCATAACATTGGCACACAGAATGCAACACCCCAATGTGAAGTCCTCAGAAATAGCCTCAGAAAAATTGTTTCCCTCTGAACCTCCCATACCCTCCTCTCTCTCATCCATCATTCTCCCCTAAAGCTAGCCATAGAAATTAGAATTCCTCCTCCCCAAAGCAAATCACAGAAACCAGAACCCCTTTTCCCCAAAGCCAGCCATAACATAAAATATACTCTTAACTTCCCCCCATTTTTCTGTGTGAAGACTGGCTACAAGGAAATTCTCTGACCTACTTTGTTTGATTGTAGGCCCTAAGGTGCCCTCCTTTCAGAAATAGTCCTGCCCCATACACAGAGGAAACAAATGCTGCACAGAGAGGCCAAAAAGAATCTGGACAGGCCTTACTAAGTGATATGGTTAGGATCTGTGTACTTGTCCAATTCTCATGTTGAGATTTGTTGAAGGTGGGGCCTCATGAGAGGTGATTGGATGTGGAGGTGTTTCTTATGAGTGCTTCAGCCCCATGTCCTTGGTGCTGTTCTCATGATAGTGAGTGAGTCCTCATGAGATCTATTTGTTTGGTAGTGCTTAGCCCCTCCCTCACTTCTCTTACTCCTGTTCCTGCCACGTTATATGTGTCTGCTCCCTGTTCAACTTCGGCTATGTTTGTAAGTTTCCTGAAGCCTCCCCAGAAGACAAGGAGATGCCAGTGTTGCTTCCTGTACACCTTGTGGAACCATAAGCCAGGTAAACACCTTTTCTTTATAAATTATCCAATCTCTGGTATTTCTTTATAGTAATGCAAGGATGGACTAACACACTGAGTTTCCCGACTCACTCTACTAACATTAGTTTATATTGTTTTTGTTAAACAGTGCTGCATCGCTGTTCATACTTCATTGAATCCGTGCATGAAAACCGATGGCTTTTCTCATATCTTTGCATCTTATTCTGAAGGTTTCTCTGTCATGCAAAACTATGGTCACATACATCTGTTATGCTTTTCTCTTTTTAACCTGTCTTTGTTATAAGGGTGGTGGCTGTGATTCTTATGATAGGAAGAAAGGGATCACCCCCTCTCCACCTATAGAGTTTTGGCAACAAAATGAGATGGTTGGGACACATAACTTGCCCCAGAGCCTGCAGATGAGGTCCTGCGATAATGGACAAAAAGATAATAAAGAAAGGTAATAATTTTTACCAATGTCATCTCCCCTGGATCTCTACATATAGTGCCCAGTTAAGAATGGAAAATAAAAATATCTTTGTATCCCACCACTTCCAAATTCAGGTTAGCAGGAGAAAACCGTTTGTTTGAATTATGTTTCTTCTGTAAATTTGACTTTGGGCATACAATTATTATTGATCCTTTTCCCTCTCATGGACAGCTATTATTTTCCTGTTTATTTCATTTTGTGTTCTTGGCTTGCTTCCTGTTGGGGCACACATGTTATCAGGTCTACATGTACAGATGATAAACCAAAAACCTGGGGACCCCATAAAAAGAATGCAGCTGAATAGAAGTGTGGGTTGGCCCGATTTGTCATTAGTGAGCCAACAGTGACAAGCTCTAAATAAGATATCTATCTATGTATCTTTTCCCTTTTTGCTGTCTTTGAGGATGACTCTATATCTTGTGAAGACTGCATGTTTATAACTTTTTGGAGAAGCTTCATGTATCCTCGGTTAAGTCATAAAGGTTTACTGATTTTGGTTCTGAGTCATTTGTTAGGTAACTTTGGTTTAAAAAATAAAGAAGAGGTCAGAAATATTTGATGTTTGTCCTGTTTGAAATCTGATAAAGGATTGGAAATGACTTTTTTAAATGAGCTCTGTGGTCAGAAGTTGGCTTAACTAGCTAATATTCAGGCTGTAATTTTCTTTCTTTCTTTTTTTTTTTTTTTTAACAGTCCCTCTTCTGTCTATTGGACCCTGGTTCTCCCATGGGAATATCAGAGTTCAAACTACGAAAAGAGGATCTTAAGGAGACTTCTAGTGACCCTGAAATCCCTTGAGGAACACAAAAAAGACACAAATGACTCTCTTTGGTGTTCCTCTGTCTTTCTTATGGACTCCCAAGAGTTTGGGGTGGGTTACCCTCAGGTCTAAAGCTCTACTGTCTTTTACATTGAGATCCCTTTGATTTTAGGGGGCATGAATGGTTACTGTATGCTTTGAAAGGGCGCTTGGACTTTCGCTGTGTGAAAACTGATTAGTCACTGATGAAAGATTTAAATTTCTAGGTAACTGACAGTGGTTGCAATAAATGGTTATTACTGCAAAGGCCAAACAGAAACTGACAATAAAAGGTAATTTCTTACAAGAAAGTAAATGATTTCATTGGTAGGGGAAGGATCTTAGAGATGGGGTCACGAGTTGATAATGGTCTTATTTTGGGGCAATTGGAGACTCTCAGAGCCCTTGAAACCAATGGATAAGTCTCCCATCAAGCAGTGAGTTAATCACAGAATGGGCTAGTTGGCACTGTGTCACTCACCAGCCTTAGAAATTCTTGCTGCTGGATACCCTGTGGGAGTGCCGCACTGTCCAGCCTAATGGCATTTCCCTTGTTAGCTTTTGCCTCCTCTCTGGAAAATCCAGGATTCAACATAGAAATGGCATTCTGGATTTCTGGAAATCTAGGTGCTCCATCTTCTAATTATTCCTGCCTTCTGAATATGTAAGCATTAGGCCTGGAATTTACAGATACTTTGTTGTCCCTGTTCATTAATGGGCTTCACCCTAAACTCAATAATCTGATTAAGAAATATAGGCTAATTTGCCGGGGGCGGTGGCTCAAGCCTGTAATCCCAGCACTTTGGGAGGCCGAGGCGGGTGGATCACGAGGTCAAGAGATCGAGACCATCCTGGTCAACACGGTGAAACCCCGTCTCTACTAAAACTACAAAAAATTAGCTGGGCATGGTGGTGCATGCCTGTGGTCCCAGCTACTCAGGAAGCTGAGGCAGGAGAATTGCCTGAACCCAGGAGGCGGAGGTTGCGGTGAGCCGAGATCGCGCCATTGCACTCCAGCCTGGGTAACAAGAGCGAAACTCCGTCCCAAAAAAAAAAAAAAAAAGAAAGAAATATAGGCTAATTTTTTGTTTAAGAAGTGTCTGTTCATATCTTTCGCCCACTTTTTGATGGGGCTATTCGTTTTTTTCTTGTACATTTGTTTAAGTTCCTTGTAGATTCTGGTTATTAGCGTTTTGTCAGATGGGTAGATTGCAAACATTTTTCCCATTCTGTTGGTTGCTGGTTCAGATAGCACTGAATCTATAAATTACTTGGGGCAGTATGGCCATTTTCACGATATTGATTCTTCCTAACCATAAGCATGGAATATTTTTCCATCTGTTTGTGTCCTCTCTTATTTTCTTGAGCAGTGGTTTGTAGTTCTACTTGAAGAGTATTCCTAGGTGTTTTTTGTTCACATTCACATTCCTTGTTAATTGTATTCCTAGGTGTTTTATTCTCTTTGTTGCAATTGTGAATGGGAGTTCACTCATGATTTGGCTCTGTGTCTGTTACTGGTACCTCAGAACTTAAAATATAATAAAAAAGGGGAAAAATATAGGCTAAATTGAAAAGTTACTGCTCTAAATTGGCCCCCAAAATATGACTTTCTGACATTCAAGTGATTATTTTAAACAAGGTTTTGATTTTTTCCAAGGTTCATCTGTGTATTACTTTGTAAAATTCCATAGTAAATTCCTGTAATTTTATATTGCCTGGGCATCCATTTTTAAATTTTTCTCTATGTCTCATCTAGCTGACACATGTGAATCAAATTCTTTTTCTAGCCAAGGCTCTCGTAGAGAATGGCAACTTGATACACCCGTCAGGGTATTGACTGATTTTATAGCCACTCTCCAGAGAGACATCTCAAGACCAAATTAGAGAAAAATGCAATAAATCCCGTTTTAGCAGAAATGGATATTTTCTCCACCCAGATAAGCTTTGGACACATTCAGACTTAAAATTTAGCCCACCGTTTCTACAAAATTGATCTCTAATAATAGCTATATGTCAAAAGGTCTTTCTTTAGGCAAAAACAATCAAACAAACAATGAAAAAAATAAAAACAAACTTTCATTCCTTCTTTGTGCCTTGAGATATAAGTCTTTTGTTTTGTTCCACCTAAGAGTCATATCCTAGAGGTACAAACTTAGAGTTGCCTAACTATCACCTAGGGTAATGGAACAGGTAGTTAAAGTCTTATAATCTGGAGGGAAAGGGAAACTCTTTAAAAACTGACAAACAAAAAATCTTAACAAAAGTTGCGGAATAGAAGGACGAAACCGGAGCCCCACTTTTCACAACATAAAAAAGTAACTCAAGGTCTATTAAAGATTTAAATGAAAGACCTCAAATTATAACATCATTCTGGACAATGGCCTTAAGAAAGAATTTTTAACTAAGTCTTCATAAACAATTGCAACAAAATCAAAAATTGTCATGAGACCCAATTAAAGGACTTCTGCATAACAAAATAAACTATCAAAAGGTAAACAGGCATCCTACAGAGTGGGAGAAAATGCTCACAAGCTATGCATCTGACAAAGATCTGATATTTAGAATCTATAAGAAACTGAAACAGTTCAACAAGCAGGACACAAATAACCACATTAAGACGTGGGCAAGGGATACGAAAAGATACTGCTTAAAAGAAGGCATACCAGTTACCGACAAACATGAAAAAATGCTCAACATTACTAATCATCAGAGAAATGTAAATAAAAAATACAATGAGATACTATCTCATAGCAGTCGGAATGGGTATGGATATTATTAAAAAGTCCAAAAAAAAAAAAAAAATAGATGCTGGTGAGACTGCAGAGAAAAAGGAATGCTTACACAGTGCTGGTGTGAATAGAAATTAGGTCAGTTACTGTGGAAAGCAGTTTGGAGATTTCCCAAGAACATAAAATGACTAGCATTCAACCAGCAATCCCGTTACTGAGTATATACCCCAAAACAAACAAATCATTCTACCAAAAAGCCATACGTCCATGACATATGATGGCTCATATGTTCATCACAGCACTATTCACAGTAGCAAAGACATGGAATCAACCTATGTGCTCCTCAGTGGTGGACTGGATAAAGAAAATGTGGCACATATACACCATGGAATACTACACAGCAATAAAAAGAATGAAATCTCATCCTTTGCAGCAACATGGATGCAGCTGAAGGCCATTAAACTAAGTAAACTAATGCAGGAACAGAAAATCAAGTATCTCATGTTCTCACTTACAAGTATGAGCTAAACACTGGGTAATCATGACACGAAGATGGCAACAATAGACACTGGGGACCAAAAGAGGAAGGAAAGAGGGAGTGGCACAAAAGCTGAAAAACTGTTGGGAATTATATACACTATCTGGATGACAGTGTCCTTTGTATTCCAAACCTCCGCCTCAAGCAATGTGGCCATGTAAACAGCCTGAATGTTGTATCATCTGAATCAAAAATAAAAGTTGAAATTCTTATTTTAAAAAGCTGATAAACCTGCCACTTTCTGTATATTTGTGAATGTCTGCATATTTGTGTATTACAAATACGTGGTATTTTTTCCTGTAGTTTTAGTACCAAAATACAAGCGTTATGTTTAATTAACTTAAAGAAAATAAATAATAAACACTTAAGTGTTTTATCAAAAGCAAAAATATAACAACTTAAATGCCTTTTAGTTCATGTACTCTGAGATAATCTTTGATAAGTAAAGTTAATTCATAATTTTTGGTAAGATAAAAATAGAAATGTCTTTTAAAATGTCAGCATTGATTGTAATCCAAACATTCATGTTTTTCACAAGAGTTTTAGTCAAATAAACTTGTTGGTTCCTAGATGCTTAAGAAGAGAAAAAAAAATGTTTAACAGGCTAATACTTCGTAAGCTTGGTTTTACTTAAAAATAAAATAAATATAATAAAAATCAAAACAGAAAAACAAAGTTAAAAAAAGACTTCCTTTGTTTTCCATGAGCAATTTAAATATACTTGTTAAAAATGAGTAAATGAGATAAATATAAGTAAAATAGCATTTATATATATACATTTATCAAAGTTTCAGAAAAAAGTTTTAGTAACTTAAAATATTAAATTCATGGTTAGTTAAATGATAAATATTCGTAAATTATCTGAGCCAAGTAAGTACTAAAACATTAATTATTAAGCATAAGTTTAAGTATACATACTTCAACATCTTGTTTTTATACAGTATAAAATAGCTAAATATATCTGGATATGTTAGTAAACAAAAAATTGATAAATACATCTTTCTAAAAATTGTGAAATGGCTTTTAGTCTATAAACGCTGATATAAAATAGTTAAAAAATTACTTATTTCCTAGGTTTTCATGGAAGTTAAGGTTACTAGAGTTAAAAATTCAAATTAATATATGTACTTGAACCACTAGTTATAAGAAAAAGAACATGCATGAAAGTATACAAAAAGATAGATGTTGTTTGGTAAGAAAATTAAAGTACTGGAATTTTTCTTTTGTTAAGGAAAGTAACTTTGTCAAGAGGTTATTTAAAGGGTATTTAGGAGTGAAGGAATGAAACAAGAAATAATATAAATGGGAATGGATAAAAAAGTTGTAGAAGGGTTATAAATGATGAATCTTATCAAACTGATTTTTGTGATCAAACTGATGAAAACTAAACAAATTTATAAAAATTTTAAAATGCACCTTAATATCAAAAGTACATGATAAAAAACTAGAGTGTGGTCTTATCTTTTAAACAAGGTTTTCATGTAATACTGATAAGAAGCAGTAATTGTTTAAAAAGTATTTTGATTGAACTTCCAGAGAGAGAGAAATATATAGAGAGCGTCTATGTTATCAGGATAGCTTCCTGTGCTCTTCATGTTTTTATTATTGGGCCTTCGATTACCTAGGAAAACTAAATATTAAAAGGTTAATGTTTTTCTGTAACTGTGTAGCTGTCTGTGTTTGCTTTAAAAGTGTTTTAATCAACACACTGGTACAATGAATAATATTTAATAGAGACCTGTGATTTTACTTTGATCAAGTGTTTTTTAAACTTTTGACTATTTTTTTGTTTTTTTTTACAAACTATCCAAAATCAAAATTGAGCCTTTTGGATCTCACACCATCTTTTGGACATTTTAGAAGGGCCCCTGGAAGTTCAAGAGAAAAGGGTGATAAACTAATTAAGCTTATTTATTTAGTTAAAATTATATGGGACTCACTGTCAATTAAGAATATGTTTAATTTTCTTGGAGTTATATTCCTGTGGATATGTTACTGACATATGCCTTCCAAATTTGTATAAAATTTCTAAAAATGTAACATGTTACCAGTCATAAGTTTGCTTATTATATGAAAGTGTTTTAAGCCACAAAAGAAAACACAAATGTCGTCATTATTATAATGAACTCCCATCAGATCTTTAACCATTATGCATATCTTATTTTATTTTATTATTTTATTTTGAGATGGAATCTTGCTCTGTCACCAAGGCTGGCGTGCAGTGGTGCGATCACAGCTCACTGCAACCTCCACCCACTGGCCTCACGCGATCCTCCCACCTCAACTTCCCAAGTAGCTGAGACCACAGCTGCACACCACAACACCTGGCAAATTTTTGTATTTTCTTATAAAGATGGAGTTTCACCATGTTGGCTAGGCTGGTCTCGAACTCTGGAGCTCAAGCAATCTACCTGCCTCTGCCTTCCAAAGTGCTGGGATTACAGTGATGAGCCACCCACCCAGCCTCTTTAATCATTTTAATTTTTGTTGTCCACAGTGTTTTCTTCTGATGCTTCTACTGAAAGCTATTTGCAAACATTTATAATCCTCAAGGTCTTCAAGGAGGTTCATGGAAAGAACTCTAACAAACAAAGGCTTCGGGCAACTTTGAGATTACATCTTTGGAGTGGGTAAGAGTTCCAAAACTCTAAGGAAAAAACTGGAATCATAAAATGTCTCACCCAATATCAAGCAGAACAAAAATTAATTACACAGGACTGAACTGATGAGTTATTACGGTATTTTCCACTTCTTTTTATCTGAAACATCGCTTTCTTTTATGATTTCTTTTTCAGATTTGAAAAATTTTTTTTTAATTATTTTAAGCTAATCTGTAGCTTACAGCAATTTGGTGATGTATGTTTTTACAAACAGAATTGAAACATTTTTTTTCATTTTCCCCTGCTTGATCCCTTCAAAATTGGGAAACTATTTATGAGTATTCTTACTTTATGGCAATATAGTTACTTGCATAATTTCAATAAGAATCTGTTCTTGTAACAGCACAACTGGAAACACTGGTTATATTATCAAGGCTTTGCCTGAAATTTTATATCTTCCAGTATGACCAGACAACTTTGAGGAACTAAGGTTGACTTTGTAAAGCCAATAAAAGAAATTGGAAAAACTGGCCTGGTACCATGTCTGCACAGTTCCTTTATAGGGTTCGTAGCCTTGCAATAAGTAATGTCACTTTCTGACAAGCCCAGAAACCTCGGGATATTTTGGAAACCTTGAGAAGAGAGGAACTTACCCAGTTTGTAAAGGTGTTACAGGCACAATCTGATGGTGAATCTTGCCTTGGCTTCTTGGCCTCAAGAGGCTTTTTAAAAGTTTAATGCAAAAGGCTTCGTGAAAATGTTCCATCAATGCCAACTTTAAAAAAGCCTATATAATTAGTAATTATTCTTGCTTCAGTCAGACCAAGTTAATGACACAGGATATTTTGGAAACCTTGAAAAGAGAGGAATTCACCCAGATTGTAAAGGTGTTACAAGCACAATCTGATGGTAAATGTTGCCTTGGCTTCTTGGCCTCAAGAGGCTTTTAAAAAGTCTAATGCAAAAGCCTTTCTAAAAATATTCCATCAATGCAAACTTAAAAACAGCCTATACGACTAGTTATTAATCTTGCTGCAGTAAGGCAAAGTTAATGAAACTAAACTTACTTTAAACACAAATTGGCCTTACTGTGATTATCTTTATCAAAATGAGTTTGAGTGGAGAGAAAAGCTATTAAGCACTTGTATAAGACTCTACCTACATGCTTTCGAGGGTTTATTATCTCCCAACAATATGGACTGGATCCAATATCTGACTGTGAGTCTCCAAACTAACATTTCCAATTTTCTCTGATCCTTCTGGCATGGAATCACTGTAATTAAAACTGCTTTTCATCTTGCCCTGCAAGATGAAACTGGACCAAGCAATACAGACTTCAGAGAAGTCAGCACAGCAACTTATATATAAAAAGTATTTGTGTCTGTTGCTGGATGTACTACTCGGAAATTTTACTGAGACACCTGATGCAAACTGCAACCAAGAAAAATCTGTCACATTGCCACTGCCTACTGTCATTTCATCTGAATACACTTTGAGCCCAGGATATGAAAATCTTCTTAACTGGATACCCTCTGGACTCAAAACACTGAGTTTACAGTTTGTTATAACCATCAAACTGTTTCTTTTATTTCCATAGAAATGTCTCTGATTCTTCAAATAATACAAAGACTTGACTATGGTGGAAGCCTATCTGAAATGCCACTGCCTGAAATGATACACAATAGTTAGCTGTTTTACTAGACTGGCCTATTCTTGGGACTGAGAGATTGTGTTCAGTAGCTTATGAGACATTCCATCTACTCAATTTCTGAACTGTGAAACTTCTTGGGAAAATTCAGACTGAGGAATGTTGGGACTTAAAAAATACTCCAAAGTGGAAGTCTCAGAAGCAAAGTTTTTCACTGACCTTCTCTGCCCTACTATATCTCACCTCTCATTTTTCCACAAGGCTAGCCATAGAAACTAGAATTCCTCTTTCCCAAAGCAAGCCATAGAAACCAGAATCCCTTTTGCCCAAAGCCAGTCACAAAACATAAAATATTACTCTAACCTGTCCTTCCTGTATAAGAATTGAACGTGAAGAAATTATTGGCTTATCTTGTTTGATTGTAGGTTATAAGACCTCCATTCCAAAAAGGGTGCTGCCCCATATTTGGAAGGAAGAAAGGCTGCACAAAGAGGCCAAGAAGAATCTGAACAGATAGGCCTTGCTGAGTTTCCTCACTCAGTCTGTTAGCATTAGATCATATCTTTTTGTTCAGTTACAGTTCTACATGGCTGTTCCTCTTCATTGAACCTATGCATAAAAATGGACAGTTTTGCCTCTATCATTGGGTTTTTATTCTAAAGCTTCTGTGTTATATGAAACTATAACCAATTACATGTATTAACCTCTTCGTTATAGGTGCATCAACTGTGACCCTTATAATTTGGAGAAAACAGGTCAACCCATTTTTATCACTACAATAATAACAAGTTGAAATCCACTTCTAAATAACAGTATTTTAGACTTAACATATCAAATCAAAGTGGATTTTAAAAATATTTTATTAAATTTTTACTTTCAGAGCCAGGCACATATTCTTGATAATGTTTACACATTAGGTATAGTTGCAGAGACTGAATGACTGCTTCCAGAAAACAACAGAAATAGTTCGAAATGCCCTCCAGGTCTTTTTCTTAGCTATTCCCTTAGGCTACCTGAATATCTCAGACACTGAGTACCTGAGAAATTACTGTGATAGCGATTTCATCTAAAAAATGTTTGCACTATAACTGAGATCAATCCAGATGAGAACAGTAGGAATTTCAGAAAATGTTAGAGCCTGAAAGAGAATATTATATGTCTCATAATTGACTGGCATAATTGTTAACCATACAAACTCTAGTAGATTTGCTTATTCTTTGGGCTTGAGGCAGGAAGAATGAAGCAGTAAGAGGTTAAATAAATATCAGCCAGATGTCTTCAACTTTTTGCTTAAGCATTTAACATCAGGTGAACTGTAGCAATTTACAAGATCTTTATAAGCCTTAGTTCATTTGCATGCATGTAATGTGTAAATACTAAGCACTTGTGGAAAACACATAACATACCTACAATAAGCATAGTTACTTGCACATATGACAACCTCAGAGAGTCATTTAAATTCCCCTCCACCTGTTTATGTTTGTGCTTATTTTTGGACTTATGTAATTGAAATTTTAGGAAGTAGAGTAAAACTAGTATCTCCAAAAATTTAAACCATAGTAATTCGATTTCACAATTTCAAATAAGCAATACCTTTGTTTAGGTGCTTTCGAGGATCATAAGAAAAATAATCTCACCCATGTTGAGAAATTTTATTTTGTTGATTGACTCCCATTTTGACCATAGATTGGGGTTTGCTGTGAAAACCCACTGGTTTGTATTTACTTTTTTTCTCTCAGGGAAAATAAGAGACTCTAAAAATAATATTTACATAAGATTAGGCAATAGACCAGATCTTTGTTTCCTGAAAATTATAGTGCAAAGTATATTTTATTATGTTTTTATTTTGATAGCAATATCTCCAAACCATGCTTCATATTCTCCACTTTGTCCTATCTGCATGCATTTATTATTCGTTTCTCATAACATTATTTCCTGTGTTCCTTGCAGGAATTACTTCGATTGCTTTATTAGCTCTTATAGTACACTTTGGTGTCTGACTGTTCTACTGTAAATATAGTTTCATTTCTTCAAAGTAATAATCAAATAATCATTTTGTTTTATTATATCCTGCCATTTGCTAACTATATCCATTATCTCATCTTGCAACAATTACTTGATTTGGCTATACCATTTCCTGCTTTTCTTTTTTTGACATATCTTTTTCAGTTCTTGAACTTCCATCATGTTAATTACTCTGCCAAACACATTGCTAGGAATTAATCCTATTCTTCCGGTGACTCTCATTTCTATGTGGAGGATGCCTTAGTCCATTTTTTGTTGTTATAAATGAATACCTGATGCTGGGTAATTTATTTTCTAAAAAAGAGGTTTATTTTGCTCACAGTTCTGCAGGCTGGGAAGTTTGTGTTTTATGGTGCAGGCTTCTGGTCAGGGCTTTCAGGCTGCATTATAACATGGAGGAAGGTTAAAGGAGAGTGGACATGTGCAAAGAGGCAAAGCCTGAGGGGCAACCTGGCTTTGTAACAACCCATTCTCAAGAAAACGAATATATTCTTCAGCAGCAAAACTTTTTTCAGGTGGCATTAATCAATTTATGAAAAATCCACCTTCATGAACAAAACACCTCTCACTATGCCCCACTTCCCAACTGCTACACTGGGGATCAAATTTTACCATGAGTTTTAGCAGGGGAAAATCACACCCAAATCATACCAAAGAACGAATGAAATGCCCTCTTGCCTGGTTGCTAAACAAACTGAAAGCCACTGTTTGAAATCAACTTTAAACTATTTCATTTAACAGTGTAATTGCATCACAGTTAGGCCTTTTTGTACTTTGCTTTTTGGATTTATAAAAAGTTGTTTGGGTAAAGGGAATATTCATCTTTGCTTCTTTTTTACAGTTTTAAATATATCTGCATAGTTTTCACTATTCTTTCAAGATTTTGTAAAAGGAAGATCTTTCCTCTTCTCTAACAGAAATAAGTTTAAATTTATCTCCTAATCATTTGAAGAAAGACATATTAATTCTAACTCAAGTGACGTCTCCCTACTTTTAAGTTGAAACTTTTTAATTTATAACTTTATCAGCACAAATATCTGTTCTGTGAATAGTAAAAGCCATTTTACTGTTGTTTTTGTTACCTACGTCAAGAATTGGTTGCAAGCTATTTGTAACATTACTAGCTCAATCAAATTGGTGTTAGACAATTATATATTCCTAGAGTGGGAAGAAAAATAATCACCTCTGCTGAACTGTGATAAGACTGTAGGTATCACAATTTTGCATTCATCTGGAAGAAATTAATTGGAAAAGTATTTTTTTAAATATAGATGATATCTTATCACTGCAACTTTCTCCCTTTGGCAAAAAAGAAATATAACTCCTACAGAAGTGCATGAAACATAAATACAAAGCTTAATGATTTATTTCAAAATGAAAACCCAAGTAACCACCTCAAGGTCCAGAAAGAACATTACCACCATCTCAAAAGGCATTCTTATGACCCTCAGAATTATTACCTAGTTTCATTTGTAAGGTGATCATTATCATGACATTAAATACTATATTATGATTTTTTGCTGTCTTTATTCTTTATATCACTGGAATAACCCTCTAACAGTGCTTATATTTTCTTATTTTTTTCATCATTTTTCCATATAATTCTATTTAATAGCAATTAATACATTTTTATCTTTTAAAATGTTATTAAATAAATATACCATAATTTATGTGTTTAGTCTATGGTTGATGGGCACTTTATTTTTAATTTTGCCAATTACAGATAAGGCTGCCATAAACATTCTTGTACATATCTCTGACTATATACCATTATGTTTTCTTGGTAACTAGTAATTATATTGTCAGTGCATATCTACAATTATAATGAATAATGCCAAATAATTTTCTAGAGTGGTTAATAAACTTAGACTTTGACCAGCAGGGATTGAAAGTTCTTGTTGCCCCACATCATTGCTTACACTACTTGGTAAGATATAATTCTACTTCTTAAAAGGTTTTTATTCTGCTGGTAGAATTCACACTGGGATTTTAACTGATCATTTCCAAATGACTGATGAAGCAGTTCCTGTGTTTATTATCCGTTTGGACACTGTCATATATGAGAGCCCTATTCAAGTCTCCTGCCAATTTGTCTTTTGAATGACATTTTTAAAAATTTTATGTATAGGGTTTTTAACTATATTCTGGACATGACCTTTTTGTTTGTTATGTAATTAGCTATATAAACAAGTCTATGGATTTTTTTGGACTGTAATCAACAAAAACCTGATTTATACATAATCCAAATTATAAATTACCTTTTAAAAAATTATTCATAGGGCTTTTAACTATATTCTGGACATGAACCTTTTGTTCGTTATATAATTAGCTATATAAAAAAAGTCTATTTTATTACAAAATGAAATTTTGTAACTATTACCTTTTTTACTGTTCATCTCATGAAGCATTCTTTACCAGATACCCAATCTATACTCAATAAACAGAAATGTATTTGTTAACAGTGAGTAAATTTAAAAGACATTTGTTAGGTGAAAAGTCAATTAAGGTCAAATGACCTTAAATAAATGAAATTTAAAGTTGAATTCAAAATGAAAAAAATCTAATATTGCTACCTTTTAGTATGTATGTGTATATATATATGTATGGCGAGTACAGTGAATTATTACCTTTGAGGTAATTACTGCCTTTTGAATTATTACCTTTGAGGGTGCTCTGTTTAATAAATTATATATATTTTTTCTGTATGTTAACTTTTTGTGATCCAAAATTCCTCAAATGGAAGTAAAACACAAAGTTTCACCATACTCACCATATTCACCATACATATAAATATACATATACAGTGCTGTGTAACATTGTTTGAAGTGAGGGAGAGGGAGGAAGAGCAGATGTTTCCAAGGAATTTGAGTGGTTTAAGCAAAAAATGAAAAAAAGAAACATAATGTCTTAGTCTGTTTCGAGTCTCTTTTTTGTTGCCGTAAAGGAATACTTGAGGCTGGGTAATTTATAAAGAAAAATTATCTATTTAACTCATGATTCTGCTGACTCGAAGATTGGGAATCTGGATGAGGGCCTCAGGCTACTTACAGTCATAGAGGAAGGTAAAGGGGAGCCAGTGTGTGCTGAGATTACCTGGTGAGAGAGGAAGCAAGTTGGGAGTTCCAGGCTCTTTTTAACATCCAATTCTCATGGTAGCTAATAGAGTGAGAACTTACCCTCCAGAGAAGGCATGAATCTATGCATGAAGGGACTGCCCCATGACGTCCCATTAGGCCCTAACTCCAAAATTAGGAATCAAATTTCAACATGAGATTTAGAGTGGACAAGTATTCAAGACCATTTTGCATGAAAATAATTCTCTGGATTAGATGTAACAGAAGTCAAATATGGAAAGTCAGTAAAGTATTCTGGACCTCTTTGCTGATTCTCTGTAACTTGTCCATTTTCAGAGGACTCTGCAGCAGAGTTAGGAGCCCCTAGTGCTATGTGGAATGCAGTTTGAAAACCACTGAATTACTGTATAAAAATGGTGTTATGTAGAAAAAGGTTAGAAGTAGCTACAGCCCCTACTTAGAAAAAAAAAAAAAATCTCTGAGAACATGAGAGGGAAAGAGAGAAGACATATGTATGGATGCGTACGAATGTGAAAAAAGTGGAAACAGAATGGTCTCTTTTTCATGCTGTGACATTATCCTGAACAAGTACGTTAAGTTCTCTGAATCCAAGTTTTCAACACATACAGTTAAGAGTATGATATCTACTTCAAAGGGGTGTTATAAGGGGAATTGAGTTAATATAGGTTAAAAATACTTTGTTTTTAAGAAAACATACTTAAATGTAAGACAATAGTATCCTAAATATTGGGGAAACTATTTGCTGAATATGCTGTTATTATTCCTGTGGCTTCTAGTATCATCTGCTAGAGCAGGGATTAGCAAACTTTTTCTATAAAGAACGAGATAGTAAATATTTTCAGCTTTGGGAGCCATAGCATATTTGTTAGTCACAGCTACTCTGCTCATGTTAGAGCATAAAAACCATCATAGATGGCATGTAAAAAAAAGTGAGTGTGGCCGTTTTCCAATAAAATGTTATTTATAAAAACAGGCAACCAGCAGAATTTGCCCAGTGAACCACAATTTGCAAACCTCTGTACTAGATCCTTTCAAATTCAAAGTATAATCCACAGACCACCAGCAGCAGCATTACCTGAAAGCAGGAAAAGCTACATAAATTGGGTGGCCTAATACGAAATGAAAATGTACAGCCCCTTGTTTAAAAATTACTAAGAATATTAAAATGCTGACAACAGAGCATACTTTCAAATGTGGGTTTCTTTTACAGACTTACAAGTCTTACATCTGTGAATCCAGCCCTGCCTGGGAGCTTGTTAAAAATGCAGGCCCTGTTTCTGATCTATTGAATCATAATCTGCCTATCAGTAAGGTCCCTAGATGATTCATATGTAGATATGTTTTGAAAATTACTGATAGACTAAAATGATTTTAAAACTGTATTTCTGGCTAGGAATTCTCTAATAAAGGCCAAGTAATTACTTCTATCTATGAGAAATCTACTTTAACATTCTTACAAACTGATTGTTTATAAAATAATTGAAAAATGAGCATAGTCAACAAATATGATATTCTCCTGTATTCCCCAACTAATCTCCAAGTCAAATTATTTACAATGTGTTCTCAGTTCCTTCTTCCACTTTCATTGCATCTAATTAGTTCCTGGTGCTGATCATTTCCTCCCAGAGCATTTTCTCGGTCTGGCAGCACCTCTCAGGAGAGTGTAGTATTTAAGAACATTGATTCCAAAGCTGGACTGCTTGACTTTGTATGCTGCTTCCACCTCTTACCAGCTGTTTGGTCTTGGACATGCTACTTAATCAATGTCTCAGTTCCTTCTTCTTTTAGAAGGGATGATAACTCATAGCATTATCGTGAGGATTAAATGAGTTTTTATATGTAAACACTTAATTAGTGTCTGACACATGGTAAACACTTATGAGTATTAGATGATATTCTCATCACCTTTATAATTCTTCTGGCTCTCATAATCAGTTGTCTGAGCTCATGCAACATTTACTGTTGTCAATACCACATGGAAATTAGGATTAGCTGCACAATTTAGGGAGCAAACTTAGCCATACTGCTGAGTACAGGAAGAACAAGAGGTAATTTTTTTGTGAGCACAGTGTAATGGAACCCAGAAAATAGTCTCGAGAATGAAATCAGCACATAGGAATCAAGCCAAAGAAATCAAGTATAATAAATCATTTGAGTCCAAGGAGCCTACAAAACCTAAAATACTTAGGTTGTGGCCCTGTAAAGAAAAAAAAAAAAAAGAAATTAACTACCTCCACAGTAGGAGAGAATGCAGGGCAGAATTGGTGGGATTTTCAGGCAGAACATGGTCATTGAAAAAATATTCCAAAATAAGGCTGAGGAGAGTAAAGCTGGAAGGTGACCCAAGTCATCTGTCCCTGGAATGTGAGTGGGCATTAGGCCAGAAAGTCTAGAATATTCAACAAGTTTGTATTTATCTTCACTGCTGAATCATTTGGGGACTCAATTCTCATAAAGAAGGAGAAAGAAACTACTTCTAAAATATGCTTTTGGTGAGGTCAACATTATTACTAATGTGAGTAAATTTTGTTGATTCTAGGGAGGCATAGGGAATATGTCAGAAAGCTCCATAATTATTCCAAAGGTTAGGGTACCACACTCATCATCCTAAATCAACCCAATTGCATAACCTTGTTTTGACATCTCCATGTCATAAGATAAAAACTCTTTGGCATGACACATAAATTCTTATTTAGAAAGGCATATATTAGCTGGGCACAGTGGCTCACACCTGTAATCCCAGCCAGCACTTTGGGAGGCCCAGGAGGCAGTTCACCTGAGGTCGGGAGTTCGAGACAAGCCTGATCAGCATGGAGCAACACCGTCTGTAATAAATATACAACATTAGCCGGGCATGGTGGCACATGCCTGTAATTCCAGCTACTTGGGAGGCTGAGGCAGGAGAATCACTTGCACCTGGGAGGGAGAGATTGCAGTGAACTTAGATTCCACTACTGCATTCCAACCTGGGCAACAAGAGAGAAATTCCATCTCAAAAAAACAAAAACAAAAACAAAAAACAGTCATATAAACTCAGCATTCAAGAGATAGCATTATATAGTTGGCTTTGGATATGAAAATATCCAATTTTGAATTCAACTTTTGCTGATTTTTTTATAGCCTGAAAATTCTTCTTTTGCCCTTCTTCATATAGCAGGCTACAATTTATCCTATAAAAAGTCACTTCAAATACCATCTGTTTTGGAAATCCTTTCAATAATCTTGCAGGCATAATTAGTTATTCCTTTCACTGAAGGAGAGATGATCATGTTATAACCCAGGGAGTTAGTGGACACATGATGCAGAAATCCAGCATAGCCACAGGACAGTGTCTAGGAATGGTTGTCTCCTCCAGAGTAACAGAGACTCCTCCAACAGTTGGTAGGAATACAAAACAGATACCCACCACTCCTGGGCCACATTCCAAGGCACTTAGGATAATCCTGTATAATAGCTGTTTTTTCTTCAGTGGAAATGTTCAACAAGCAGTTATCGTCCAAAATTTGTTAACAGATAACACCATCTAGCACCCTTTGTGGTGATATTGCAAGTTAGTAGATAGTGCCCTCTCAGAATACTATGATGAAGTGCCACTCTGTGAAACAGACATTTTGCAAGAAAAAGGAGAGGCAAAGAATTAAACTTGCAGAGGTGTTTCTATCACAGCAAAGCATATAGAAGTTCATAACTTTCTGTTTTCCATGATCTCCATTGCTATGGTTTGAATGTGTCCCCTCCAAAATTCAGGTGTTGCCAATATGACACTATGGAGAGGTGTGGCCTTTAAGAAGAATGCATATCTCCTTCTTCATGAATGAGATTATGGTTATGAAAGAGACTTCAGGCAGTGTTTGGTAGACTGCCTTTCTGCCTTTTGCCATGTGAGGATCAGCAAAAATGCCCTCAGTAGAAGGGGGCACCTTGAACTTGAACTTCCAACCTTCAGAAATGTCACAGATAAATTTATGTTGTTTTAAGTAATTATCCAGTTTATAGTATGTTACAGCAGCATAAACGAAAATAACCATTAAGGTTGCCACTACACTTTTGTGAATGAGAATTTCTGATTCAGGTCAAGGACAAACTATTTAGTAATGGCCCTAAGTAATAAAACCTTCACTGGAAAAAAACAAAAGGGTGACATTTTCTGTATGGAAAACCCTTAGGTCACAATCTCTTGCCTTCTTTTCTCGTTGATCTTAATGCATAGTAAAGCAAAGACGATTCTATTTATTGGGAAAAACTGTTTCCCATTTCGCTAGCTTCTTTCTCCATCTATTAAGGCCAGAATGCATCCAAGATGGAGAACTAAGAAATAATGAGCACAAGAGAAAAAACTTAAGGGATTTTTTCTCTAATAATTGTAATAAGACTTTTCATAAATAACATGAAACCAAGAATATTTGCCAACTGGGAGATCAAGATGTGAGTTCAAAGTAAGTAGGGCTCATTTGCCCAAAGTGTTCTTCATAGCCATTAAGTTATGGGGTAGAAGTAGCAGTTAATATTTGATGGAGAATTAGGGTTCATATATATTTATCACTAGACTTAGATAACTATGGCTAATAGAATGTTTGGATAATTTAATATTAAATAGATAAGATTGACACAAAGAATATACCTATGAGAGTTGTATAGGCCTTCTCTCTGAATTTACAGTAAAACCACTAGTTTATAAGAAAATTATAAAACAACATTACTTTTTGAAAAATTTAAAACTGTTAGTTCTTGAGGTTTTTTTTCTATATCTGGATAAAAACAATATGAGAGTATATGATCTCTTGCACACAGCAAAATGGATAGCCCAAATCATCCTACTGCTAAAATGCCAAAAACTTATATATAATTTTAAGAAGATTTTAAAATTCATGTCTGAGCTAGCAATAAAGTAAAAGTGATCTTTAGAGGCAGAAAGTAAATTGAAAGCATAAATCTACAGTAACAAGTGAAATAAAGTCCCTCACTTCTCTGGGAAAACTTGTAAAGCCCTTAATATAGAGCTTTGATTTTAATAACACATGTGTGCCCAGGGCCCACACAAAGTGAAAGATCAGATCAGGGACCACAAATAAAGCTGGGTTATAACAGTAACAATCTCAGGGAAAGAGTGAACCTGGAAATATAAATAAAACAGAAAAATAACCATCTGCAAAGATAGATTGTTTGAAAGCTTATCTGTGGTAGCTTTGGATTTCAGAATTCAAAGCCATGAGCTATGCTCATGTGGTTTTGCGGCCCAATTTAACATTACCTGTGTGGTCTGAAAACCCCAAGAGGAAGAATATGGCTTAAAATCCCACAGAGTTATCATGCATTACACATGTTCTAGGTACCAAAGAGGAACATGCATACAGTCTTTGAAGGAACAAACTTTCAGTATTGGTCACATAGATTTTCCAGAAATGCAGGTTTTTTTCCTCCAAACATGAATTGACAATGAAAACAATTACAAAGCAAATGAAGAAGCAAGTCATTATAAGTGATAGTTGATATAATACATTACCAAATTAAATAAAAAAGATTTTAGGTATATGAATTATCTATGGAATTTTTTAATGTATGTTTTTTTTTTAAAAAGTAAGAAATCTAAAATATGGAAATGGAGAAGACTGTATACAATTGATTATTCAAAGTTAAAAAATGTTCAAATACAGATTTTAGAAATAAATATAATATAAAAATTTAGAATGTAAAGCTCTACTGGTATTTCTAATTGTGGCAAGATACATACAACATAAAGTTTACTATTTCATCTAATTTAATGTGTACAATTCAGTGGCATTAAGTACATTTAAAGGGTTGTCCCAGATGTCTTGTGCGTCATCACAAAAAGAAACTCTATACCAGTTAAGAAGAAAATATTTCCTTCTTCTCCATTTCCTTTTAATAATTTGAGAATAATTGGTGTTAATTCTTCTTTAAATGTTTAGAATTCACTAGCAAAGTTTTCTGGTCCTGGATGGTCTTCTTTGCAGCAAGGCAAGACACTGAATCAGTACTCAAATATCTTCCAACAAACAAAATATTTGAGTACTGATTCAGTGTCTTTACTTGCTACAGTTCTATTGAGATTTTTAAACATTTCCTCTTGAGTTAGCTGTGTGAATTTGTTTGTTCTAAAGCTTTGTGCATTTCATCCAGGTTATCCAATTTGTTAGAATAAAAGTGTCTATGTTATTCTCTTATAATTTATTTCATTTCATAGGGTTTATTAACTTGTTCCACTTTTATTTTATTTATTTATTTATTTTTATTGAGCTGGAGTCTTGCTCTGTCTCCCAGGCTGGAGTGCACTGGTGTGATGTTGGCTCACTGCAACCTCTGCCGCCCAGTTCAAGCAATTCTTGTTCCTCAGCCTCCCGAGTAGCTGGGACAACAGATGTATGCCACCATGCCCAGCTAATTTTTTTGTATTTTTAGTAGTGACAGAGTTCCACCATGTTGGTTAGGCTGGTCTTGAACTCCTGACCACCAGTGATCCACCTGCCTCAGCCTTCCAAAGTGCTGGGATTACAGGCGTGAGCCACAGCACCTGGCCTGTTTCACTTTTATTTCTGATTAATTAGTTTTTTTTTCTTTGTTTTCTTGGCCGATGGATAAAGACTTGTCAATTGTAACAATATTTTCAAATAACAAACTTTTGTTTTTATTTATTTTCTCTATTGTTTTTCTGTTCTCCAGTTAATTCTTACTAATCTTTATTTTTTCTTTCCTCCTACCAGCTTTGTATTTCGTTTGCATTTCCTTTTAGTTTCCTTTATTTCTAGTTTCTCTTGTGATTTATGTTTATTAGTAGTTTAAAGGTGTTTTGTTTAATTTTCATGTACTTGTGAATTTCCTAATTTTCTTTCTGTTATGAATTTCTAGTTTTATTTCATTGTAATTGGAGAAGATAATTTACATGACTTGAATCTTCTTTACTGAGACTTGTTTTGTGGCTTAACATGTGGTCTACACTAGAACATGTTTCATGTGTGCTTGAAAAATATATGTATTATCCTATTGATCTATAAAATGTTTTGCATATGTCTGTTAGGTCTAATTAGTCTATAGACTTGTTCAAGTCATTTTGTTTTCTTATTGATCTTATGTCCTGTTGTTCTACCTATTATTATCAGTGGAGAATTGAAGTCTGCTACTATTACTGTGTTGCTGTCCATTTCTTTTTTCAATTCTGTCAATGTTTACTTCATATATTTGGGAACTCTAATGTTATCTGTATATACATTTATAATTGTGTAATGTCCTTCATTGTCTCGTGTAATGGTTTTTACGTAAAGACTATTTTGTCTGATATTATTATGGCCACTTCATCTCTCTTTTTTATGGAATATTTTTTCCATTTTGTAACTTCAACTTATTTGTGTCTTTGAATATAATGTTAGCCTCATTTAGATGACATATAGTTAAATCATGGTTCTTAAAATACCCATTCTGCTAATATCTGCTTTAAGTCAAAACTTCTCAAAAGACAAATGATATTATATAGCAATAAAAGAGTCAGTTCCTCAGGAACATAAAACAATTATAGTCACCCATCTTTTAATGAAAATGATGTGTTCTGAGAAATGCATCATTGGGAAATTTTGTCATTGTTCAAATATAGGGTACAGTTCCATAAACTTAAATGATATAGACTACTATAAGCCTGGGTTATGTCATATATGGCTTATTGCTCTGAGGTTACGAACATATACAACGTGCTACTGTCTGTGCTGAATACTGTAGGTAATTATAACACAATGGTAAGTATTTGTGTATCTGAACACAGAAAAATGTATAGCAATACATATAGTATTACAGTCTTATGGGGCCACCATTGTATATGTAGTCCATTGTTCACCAAAACATCGTTACATGGTTCATCACTGTATAAATATATATGTACCTAACATTAGAGCTTCCATATATGTGAATCAAATATTGACAGAATTGAAGGGAGAAATAGACACAAAACAATATTGGGAGACTTTAATTTTCCACTTTCAACAGTGGATAGAACAAATGAAATGTAAGATCAATAAGGAAACAGAGGACTTGAACAACACTTTAGACCCATTGAACATAACAGACATAAACAGAATATTATACCCAACAGAGCAAAATATACATTCTTCTCAAGTGCACATGGAACATTTTCCAGGATAAATCATATGTTAGGCCACAAAAGCAGTTTCACTAAATTAAAAAAGTTTAAAGTCACACAAGGTATCCTTTGCTACAAAGTAGGAATGACACTAAAAATTAGTCATAGAAGGAAAACTGAGCAATCCACAAACATGAGAAAATTAAACAAATGTTCTTAAATGACTAATGAGTCAAAGAAGAAATTGTAAGGAAAATTTAAAAATAAAAATGCAGCATAGCAAAACTCATTGGTTACAGTGAAACTGCTAAGAGGGACATAGCTATAAACACATTAAAAAAAATCTGCAGGGTGGATCGCTAGGTACAGAGATCGAGACCATCCCAGTAATCTATGAGTATTTTTAAAAGAGGTCTGGAAATAGCTGGAGAAAAAAAAGATCTTAGTGGAGCATATATGAAGAAATTACAGTACAGGGAAGAAAGGGATAGAAAATATAAGGGAAATGTAAAGTCATGAGGGACAAAATGAGAATGTCTATTGCAAGATGAATTCCAGACATAAAGAAGTCATAATGACAGAGGCAGGAAACAGCCAATCGCCTAGGCAGGTAATGGAGGGTCCCTGGAGAACCCCTGACCCACCCAGATCATTTTGCACTGGGGGATTTGCCTAAATATGCCCATGGTGAACAATTCTGTGCCTTAACACTTGCACAGTAAGGGAAATAAATCAATGCAGAGTATCTCAGACTAAGGATCCAGATGCACACTGGGAAAACGGGGCATAGCCACCAGGAATTCATGTCTTTTTCCCAGGAGGAGCTTGGCTCTTCAGCTCCTCTGTGGAAGTCCTGGTACTTCAATTGTGAGGTGGAAATCTGATTGCAGGATCCCTCTCTTTGCTGAAAGCTTTCCTTTCACTTAGTAAATTCTGTCCTTCTCACCCTCCAATGTGTCCATGTACCTAATTTTCTCTGGTTGTGAGACAAACACTTGGATTTAGCTGAACTAAAAAGCAAAACATCCTGCATCAATAAGGTGAGGGCAATATTTACAGAGGCAATGACTGACATTTTCCCTACAATTTATGAGGGATGTAAAGCTCCATAATCAGGAAGCCCAATAATTTTTTAAAAGTTAGACCTTTTAAATGTAGGTAACTCACAAACATAGAAGACAATTTGAAACTATTTTTAAAATATTATTTTTTAAATTTCAGAACTTCAAGTATACATATATTAAGATTCTACACCTTTCTTCCATTTCCACAATTTTCTGTCTTCCAATTTTTTAGATATCTTCTTAATTTATTTCCCTGTTTTCTTTTCTCATAGCTATTCTATATTTATTTTATTATACATTTTGTCATATATAATCTTCTTTGTGCACCTGGCAATTAAGACTTTTTTATGAAATATTTTTGTCATTCCTTTTCCAATTTATTTTCTGCCTCTCTATTCCACAACTTACTTTTATTTCATAATCTCTTCTCAGATTTTGCATTTCCTTTTCATGGTGATTGCATTAGTCCTTTATTCCAACAAGAATACAGTATAACATGCCATTTCAAAACTCAGTGCTTTCAAACACATACCTGGGTCCCCAACTTAGCTTTGCTATGTGGGTCAGGTTGAAGTAATCTTACCTGGGTTTGCACTTGTGTCTATGCGGAGCTGGCAGGCAGACTGGAGGTTAGCAATTCCAGTATGGATCAACTGAAATGTCTTATATTTGCCCAGGTGATCTCTCCTTCTTCTATAGTATCACGAGCTTGTTCTCCTAGCAGAGGCAAGAGGGCAATAGAGCAATTAGAAATGTATGCAAGACTTTTAATCAAACCTTTGCTAATATATTTTAAACATCTGATTGGTTAAAGAACATTACACAGCCAAGCTCAAAGACAAATTGGGAGGTGACCACAAAGGTACAGAGCAAAGGTCATGGAAAGAGACAGATCATTCCTAGGGCAATTAATGCAATAAATATGCCATACTGCATGGCGTGGCTTTGTTGTGGTTTTTTTCTGCTTGTAAGTAATGTTTTCTGGAGTTCTTTTATCTCCCAATATTTAATGCCTCCATTATTCATTCTTAAGTTTTTAAGTCTTTTCTTACATTATTTTACTAAAAACACCATAGTTTTCTCTTGTTGATATTCTGATATACTGGATTTTGCTGAGCTGACTTTTAGCATGAAGGTTCGATGGGGTGGGTGGTTGAGTAGATATTTTAGTTTCCTCATCAGTACTACTATTGATATTAAAAAAAAAGCAGCTTTTAGGATATCAACCTTTTATATGTGGAATATAGAGTGCCTTCAGTTTTCTTGACCAAATTTTAGTAATATAACTTCGAAAAATATTTTGTGGTTGTCTTATTTCATTTATTGTTACTGTAAAGGAATATTTGAGGCTTTATAAAGAAAAGAGGTTTATTTGGCCTACAGTTTTTCAGGTTGTACAAGAAGCATGGTGGCAACATCTGCTTCTGATGAGGGCCTCAGGAAGCTTCCACTTGTGGCAGAACATGAAGGGGATCACGTGGTAAGAAAGGAAGTAAGACAGTGAGGGGAGGGAGGTGCTAAGCTCTTTTTAACAACCAATTCTTACGGAAACTGAAAGAGTCAGAACTCACCCATCACCACAAGGGGGACACCAAACTGTTCATGAAGGATCTGCCCCCATGAGCCAAACACCTACCACTAGACCCCACTTCCAACATTGGGGATCAAATTCCAACATGAGGTTTGGAGTGTCAGATATCCAAATTAAAGCAGCAGTATTGAGTGACTGTGCAAATGTACATACCTATGACACTGTAATTTTATTGTTATGCATACAGCCCATAGTAATTCATGCTTCTTTGCACAGAGATACATGTTCAAAAATATCTGTAACATTAATGTTTGCAATAAAAAAGAAATGAAGACAGCCCCAAAGTTTACCATACTATTATGGATAACAAATCATGAGATTTTATTTATCTTAAGTACTATTCTAGCAATGAATAAAATACAATGAAAAGTAACAACATGAACAAGTCTTACAGACACAATTTTGAACAAATGAACTGAGACACAGTAGAATAAATCTTGTATAATTTCATTTAGATACAATTCAAAACCAGCAATACTGAACTATATTTTTTAGGAATGCATAGCTTAAAAAACAAAGGGTAAATGGTGTTAAAGACTGATGGTTACCCCTAGGGATGGAAGGTATATTGATGTGTAGGGCACATTTGTGGTGGTTATTATGTTCTTGTTATTGTCCATGCTTGTGATTACATGAGACTTCATTTTACAAGACTGATTGTTTAAATGTCAGTCATATACGAAAGTAGAAATATTTAAAATACATTTGGATATATCATGTGATTTGGATGTTTTTCCCTTCCAAATCCCTTGATGAAATGAGATCCTCAGTGTTGAAGGTGGAACCTAGAGGGAGGTGTTTGTGTCATGGCTTGGTACCCTTCCTGCAGGAATAAGTTCACATGAGTCCTGATTATTTTTTTAAAAATTTATTTATTTCTTTATTTTAAGAGGGAGTCTCACTTTGTTGCCCAGTGTGGAGTGCAATGGCACCATCTCAGTTCACTGCAACCTCCGCCTCCTGATTTCGAGTGATTTTCCTGCCTCAGCCTCTAGAGTAGTTGGGATTAGAGGTATGCACCACCACATCCAGCTAATCTTTATATTTTTAGTAGAGACAGGGTTTCCTCATGGTATTGAAATCCTGGCCTCAAGTGATCCAGCCACCTCAGCCTCCAAAAGTGCTGAGATTACAGGTGTGATCCACCATGCCCAGCCTCTGGTTGTTAAAGAGCTTGGCACTTCCTCCCTCTCTCTCTTGCTGCCTGACTCACCATGTGACACACTGGCTCCCCTTTCCTTCCACCATGATTGTATGCTTCCTCAGGCCCTCACCAGACACAGATATGGGCACCGTTCTTCAGGTACAGCCTGTAAAATTGTAAGCCGAATAGACTTATTTTATGTATCAGTTACCCAGTCTCAGCTATTCCTTTATAGCAAGACAAATGGACTAATAAAATTTCAAATCTGGAATTCAGGAAAGAAGTCTAGTCCAGAGCATAAACTTGGACATCTTCAGTGTATAGACATAATGTAAAACTATAAATCTAGATGAGATAGGCAACGGTGTGTGTTAGGAAAGGGAAGAGAAATGGTTTGTTATGTGTTGAATTATGATCTCCCAAATATGGGTTAAAGTATTAACCCTGAGTATTTCAGAATGTGACTTTATTTAGAAATGGATGCAGTGTTGATGTAATTAGTCAAGGTGAAGTCATATTGGGATAGGGTAGGTCACAGTTCAATATTACTTGTGTAATTATAAAAAGTGAACATCTGGACACAGAAATGACATAGGGAGAATGCCATGCGACCAGGAAGGTATAGATTAGAATAATACAGCAGAAGGCAAGAAACAGCAGAGATTGCCAGCAAACCAGAAAAATCTATGAGAAGTTGGAACCAATTTTCCCTCACAGTTCTTAGAAGGAACAAACACTGCCAATAGCTTTATCTTGAGCTTCTAGCCTCTTGAACTGTGAGATAATAAACTGCTGTTTGTTTAGTAACCTAGTTTGTGGTACTTTGTTAGAGCACGTCTAGAAAATTAATACATGGTCTAAAACTAAGGTCCAATTAAGAAGTCAGAGAAATGAGAATGAAAAGAAAAGGTGAATGTGGTAGGAAGAATCGTTGTAGAAGAAAAGGCCATAGAATCCAAGTAATAGGTTGTAGAATGAAGGACTGGCCAAGCATATCTAAATTGAAGAGAACTGAGAATTAATTCTTGGGTTTAATAAAGCAAAGATGTTGGTGATGTGGCAAATTACCTTTTGATGGAGTAGAAGGTAAACATTCCTGTAGAAAGTTTTATTTTGTTTTTGTGTTTTTGAGAAAGAGTCTTGCTGGAATGCAGTGGTACCATCATGGCTCACTACAACTTCTGCCTCCTGGGTTAAAAACAATCTTCCCATCTCAGCCTCACAAGTAGCTGGGACTACAGGTGTTTGTTACCACTCCTGACTGATATTTTGTTGGTGTCGTTGAGATGGGGTTTCGTCATGTTTCCCAGGCTGGCCTCAAACCCGTGGGCCCAAGTGATCCTCCTGCCTCAGCCTCCCAAAGTGCTGGGCTTACAGACGTGAGCCACTGCATCTATCTGGAAGCACGGTGTGAGAAGGGAGAACTTGAAGATAGCTAGCATTGTCAATCTTCTCAAGAGTTTACTGAGGATCAAAGAAATGGTGTAGCTAACTTTCGATTGAACCGGAATTGGAAGTATTTTAACCATGGAAGAAAGAAAGCATGTTTGCATATTGATATAAATGATCCAATAAGGAAAAATAAATTAATTTTTATAGAGTTAAAAGTAAAATTACTGGATTTCAGTCACTGAGGTCAAATGATGTAGTGTTTAGTACAGGGATTATGGAGGCCTCCCATAGGAGTACAGATATGGTGAGAGCCAGTGGGAATTCTCAGATTTCATTTTGACTTTTTTGGTTTTTTTTTCTTTTAGTTTTCTTTTTACTATTTATTCTCTTAATAGACTTTTTTTCCCCTAACTTTTAAAGTCACTGACTTGAAGCTCCTTTATTTTTGTTGTTTGTTTGCAACAAATGTTTACTGAGCACCTACCTGCCCAGAGAGCAGACGCTGCGAGCTAAATGCTGGAGTTGCCACAATGAGAAAGAGTTCATGCCTCCAGGAGCTTCCAGTTCAGTGGTTGGGGATGGAGGGACAAGAAGGGAAATACTTGCACCAACAGTGTTAAAATTGCAACTGCAGATAGTGTGAAAAACAGGTAGATAAGAATCAGGGCTATGATAGCATACTTAATTTTTTTAAAGTTAAATAGGATTGAAAGAATTCAAGAATGAAGTAGATGGTGGCAAAATTTCAAGAGAGGAGAATGTGTAGAAAGCCAATGAAGAGGGTAAGTGGATTAGAGAAATGTAATTGGAAAGTTCAGCAACATTCAGGACCCATTTGATATGAGTGGTCATGAATGTAATGTGAGGGCATTTAGTAAAATTAGTTTTCTCTCCAGTCATATTTGGCTGGTCCGTTTGGTCGGCCTTTGTGAGAGCCAGGTGGAGAAAATATGAGACCAGAGAAGCCATCACTGGCATCTTGTAGTGGTTGCGATGGGTTGTTATCCACTGGGAAACTAATGTAGAATACATTAGCAGAAACCTCTTATTTGCCAACAGTGGAACTAGTAGAATTTCTTAATCAGTCTTCTCTCAGAAAGACTGCTAAACAAGTCTTTCTCATTTTTCTTTTAATTGTGGCAGATTTATTGTAAAGATATCGCTGCATAATAAGGCACATCTGTTTAAATTATGATTACAATCTTAGAAAGTAATTATAAATCAACACTATAGTAGTAACAAAAATGACAACTAACAATTGAACCACAAATTATCGTTAGCATGTATTTTTCCACTTATCTCTACCTCTCTTTTATTTCACTTATAAGAAAACTGAGTTCCAGAAAGATTGCTGTGAGTGATTTCTAACAATTATTATATATCTCTTAATTACTGCCTGACCATTATGGTTTTAAAGTGTTTGCAGCAGTTGCTAAAATGTTTGTTTCTTGTTTGCCTACCTGGCTTAGTAGCATTTCATTTAATCTAGAACATATGTGAAGTTAGCAAAACCAAAAATGTGACTATATGATGTACTTGCTCTGTGTTTTTATTGAGTAGTCACAGTAAATCATAATTATTAAAAATTACATCAGAAATATCACAATTGGTAGGCTAAAATTCAACTATTTCCTTCTTTGGCTAAGATTGATTTGTGTTTCCTTTTTACTTCCATATTACTATATTGTATGAGTAAGAATTTGGTTGGGAATCTGGATATCTTGGTAGATAAACTTTAATACAGGAAAATAGATTCTTACAGAACCACTGAAAAGGCTGGGTGAGTAAAGGTCAGACGGAACTACCGCTGGTTTTGGGGAATAAGAAAGTGCAGACTGTCTATAACTCAGCTGTCTGCTGAACTGATCAAGGTGATTTGAAGAAAATACCCAGGGTGCCTCTGAAAGTTGCTCTATTGCCTGGCTACACATACATCAGCCACTACTGGAAGAGAAAAAAATTACTTTTGCTTTCTACTATGTAATTTCATACAAATGCCTATTATTATAAAAATCTAAACTGAAATTCTGATGAAAAGAATCTAAAAATTGTGGTTTTTAGTATTACTAATGTCTGTTATACAAGGAGAGTTTTGAATGATATGGATAGTATTAGATATCAACAAACCATATATGATTCAGCTCCCATCCTTGGCTTTCTGGCATTTAAGAAGTATTTCCTTTATAATTAAACTCTCAATATAATGACAAAAGCAATAGCAGGTAGTCCTATGCTGTAGTATGAATGTTTGGCCCCCTCCTAAAAACATCCTATATTGAAATTTAATCCCCGAAGTCATGGTATTTAGAGGTGGGGAATTTGGGAGCCACAAAGTTTATGATATCATAAAAGCCCAAGCAGATTAAGACACCATATAACATAATTTTACATTTTTTGTCATATTCTTTCTCCCTTAGTCTAACAGTCTTATACAAGGGCAGATAAGTGCACCCCTAAAAAGAAGAGATACAAACTGTCATCAAATTCTATAACCATTTCTGTGTAATATGTATTAAATATTAATTATTACACTTTCAGTTCACTAACCAACTACATTTACATCCTGAAACTTAAAGAAAAAATGAGAACTCTAAGTAAAAAAGTATTATACAATGCCTCATATAAAATAATGTGGGAAGAACGGAAGAATATGTTATTAGTTAATATGTGCAGTTAGCATAGCAAGCCACAAGTTTGTTTCTTAAAGTGAAAATAGTTGTTTGTGGAAGAGAAGATTGCTTTTCTTCAAACAAATGGTTAGTGTATATTGTATCCTGATTGGAGATAAATACTTTGAACATCATTGAGTCTTCTGTTTGACAAGTTCCACTTGGCTGAGCATCTTTTGCTGAAGTCTCTACTGTCTGCAGAATATTTACATACTCTGATCATAACTCAAATTCTATGGTTATGGGTTTTTGGTAAATGGTTACAAGCAGCATGCATGCTCAAGTGTGAAATGCGTTGGCTACAGAATCCCAGGAGGCCCAACAAGAGTTGATATGGTTTGGCTCTGTGTCCCCACCCAAATTTCATGTGGAATTGTAATCCCCTCATGTGAAGGGAGGGACCTGGTGGGAGGTGATTGGATCATGGGGGTGGAATTCCTCTAGGCTTGGTTTAAACTAAGAACTTAAATAAGTGTAGAGCAAGCAAAAAAGTATTAACTGAAGGTTACAAAGTGAGCTACAGTGTTAGGACAGAACATACTTAGTGTGATAGGGAGTGAGTTCTCACAAGTTCTGATGGTTTAAAAGTGTGTGGCACTTTCCCCTTCAGCTCTCTCCTGACATCATGTGGAGAATGTACTTGCTTCCCCTTAACCTTCTGCTGTAATTGTAAGTTTCCTGAGGTCTCCCAGTCATTCTTCCTGTTAAGCCCGAAGAACTGTGAGTTAGTTAAACCTCTTTCTTCATAAATTACCCAGTCTCAGATAGTTTTTTGTAGCTGTGTGAAAACAGACTAATGTAAGAGTCTTGTCTTTTTTAGTGGCATAGGGTGTAAGTGCAGTAAATTGACATTCATTTTCAAAGGGACATTTTGACAAGTCTTAGATGACTGAAAATATCATCAGCATGGCGTGACCCAAATTTAAAATTTTTGTTATGATAAGCATGTTTCCTCAAAAAAATGGGCAGGGCATTTGTTACATCTTCTGTACCTGATCCAATCAGCATGATAAACTTCTACACTGTGGACCAGTGATATGTCTTATTTATCAACATCCCTTCATTTTATTGCTATGCTGCTTCTTGCCTAGCATAACTCCAAAATTAAATTCTTCACATATAGTCTAATTTTCTTTTGATATAAATTGGCAAAATTGTTATAATTATTTTGATTTATAAGCTTTCTACTTACAGAATAAACTGGAGGGAAAACTGTTTTTTTTTAAAAAAAAAAAAAAAAAAAAAAAACCTGGGATTTGACTTTTGTTTATGAATCTATAGATTCTGAAATTTGGTGGAGATGGGTGTTGAGCAGAATCAGAAACCATTTTAAAGGTAATTATTTCATCACAGCATCTTTTAACAAGAAGCAGCTAATTTCAGACAGATATTTCTTCAGACAGGAAAAAAAAAAATCCCTGAAATGTATTCAGAATCACCAGTATTCACTAGTTATCACCGTTCCAAGTTTCTGTATCACTTTTTTGGCCACAATTTATGCTCTAAGTTTCACATAATAGCTCTATAGAATTTGTGAATATTAACTAACTATAATTTTGGACCCCAAAATGTTAGCGTTTGTCTTATTTTTAACATTGAGTAGATATTCATTGGAAGCACAAATAGAAACATTTGGTTTTTTAGCTTTATCTGGAGTCAAAAATTTGAAGTCTTAAATTTGTAACTTTTTTCATGGGCTAACCATAGTCAGAAGCAGCCATTGCATAGTACCTACAGGCCTTATTTCCACTAATTTCTAGCTCAATAACCATCATGATTTCCCAGTGTCATACACTTAAGAAACATTTCCAGGCAACTACAGACATGCTGGAGGCTACTAGCATCCCTTTTATATTAGCAGTGGTGCTATTACTGTTTTCAAATGAAACCAATTTATTTCCTGCCTCTGAATCATTTATGTTACAAAATTCTACATCAATCAAGTTTGGTTAGAAAACACAGAAATCACTCTAGGTATCTCAGTGGTAACATGTTTAATACAGGGAATTAGATATACATATCTAAAGGGCTAGTAGAATATAGGCCAGGGACAAGCCCTTCTGGATTTTATGCAATTAGGAAATGCAAGCATTCAAGAAATTGCTGTTGATGATCTCAGACTCTTGGAGTACTGAAGCTTGAGAATCAACAGACTTTTCCAGGAAACTGATGAGATTTCAGATATGTAGCCTTTTCACTCATTTCCTTGAAACCTCTAAGGGAAGGTAAATGCTTGTCATTCTCTTCTGGCTTTATGTTGTAAATCATTACTTTCACTGTTACAATATAACCTAGAATTCTGTGGGCAAAGGATACTTGAAAATGGTTTTTAGGTTTCCAGACTGTGACATGGCAGACTAGTTGAGGTGGCTGAGAATGGTGATACATAGATAAAACCATTGCAGCTTACTTTAAGGGAACCTTTGCATTGGTGCCATTTATATCAGTATTCTTCATATACCATCCTTTTGTTGTTGTTTCTGACAACTATTCAGATGAGTTTCACATAAAAACTCTGTCAAGTAATCAAGCTGAAGTACTTATACTGATGCACTTTTCTTTATCCCACTCATGGATTCTAAGTCTGTCTATCATCATCCCTCCCTTGGTTGGCTACAATAACATCCTCAATGTTCAGCCTTCCTCAAGTATCATTTGCCCCCACTGTATTCTCACTGAGGTTGGAAAAATATTTTAAACCACAATCTGATTATGCTACGTAGTTGAGGAAAATGTTTAATTTATCTCCAAATTTTTCAATCCTAATACAAAAACATATATGTAGTCAATTACATTTAATGGTTTGAACTTTGCTACCTTTTCCAGCCTGATTGTTGCTACAATTTATAAATAACGTGATTCATCTATCATAATATGCCATTAATAGCTACATGTAAAATTTAGGTTTGTTGGCCAACTTTCCAGGTATATTGTATTCCTAACTTACTCTGCATTTCCTCACCACTGATTACTTTTTCATGTCTGACCAGTCCTTTAGCTACATGCTTGAATTTTCGTTCATATATGTTTGCCAACATTTGGACTCAGCCACAATCTGATACTGTCCTGTGCATACCAGTTTGTCCTGTAGAGGATAAACTTCATTCATTTTCACTCCATTTACTATGGAGGACAAACTGGTGTACACAGTTTGGTGTGCACATTTTATTTTCAAATTGGTGTGCATATTTTATTTTCAAATTGGTGTGCATATTTTATTTTCATAGATGGAATCTGCATTTTTAAAAATTCTCATTGCTAATTCTTGATCATTGCTGTTTCATTCCTGGGAAAGCTCTCCTGTTTTTGAAGTTTTGCTTCTACTTATTATCCTTTTATACTGTTTTCTGCTGCCGCCCTTCGGCACATGGCTCAGGGTATTTCCTTTTATGCCAAATACTAACAGCCTCCATAATGACTGCAAAGAATATGTGGCTAGCCTACTAGGCACCTTGTTTTCACAAATGTTTTACTTCTTGGATCCCAGTTCTTTCAGCTTCCACTCTCCTTTAGACACCCTTTGTCATGGCCACAATCTGGATTTTATCATCACTTATAAATTTTATTATCTCTAATAAAATAAGTTCCAAATACTAATTGCTAATCACAGTCTCCATTCATTTCCACTTTTCACTTCATTACTTTTACTATATAGTATTTTATCTTTATTATATCTTTGGATAGTCAATTTCTCACTCACTTTTGTCCCATTCCCATTGCTTCAATTTATTTCCTATAATGCCAGCATCAGTGGTGAATCCCATCAACGTAGTATTTTCAGTTCACATATTTGATTTGGTTGTTTGGATTGTTTTTTCTTGCTTATGTATATGGTTTTTGGCGTAAGCAGTATAAAAATCCTTATAATTTGCTTAATCAAGTCATCTACCTCTGCTCCTCATAATGCTAAAAGTTGCTGGAGAAAATCAGCAACTGACAGACTGATGCTTCCACAAATTGTTTTGTTCATACTCACTGGACACTCAGTTCTCATAGTAATCATTCTACTTACTTTCTACCTTCTTGTCATTTCTCATAACACCTATAGATTTTTCTAGATCCCAAAATGTAAGAGGTCTACAATGTTTCACTATTAAACTGCTTCTTCGCCTTATTCTGCCTTCTCTTTCTAGATCACCTTATCTTTTCCCATGGTTTCAATTAGAACCTATATACTGATAAATTTCAAATACGTATTTCTAGCCAAGACATCGTTTCTGAGCTTCAGGTTTATTTGTTCAACTACAGGCTGAATACTATGTTTAGTATATAGTGTTCTAACAAGTATAACTTTACTGAATAAACAAACTCAGTAAAAAATTAAATGAACAAACTCAAGATAAAATATTTTATCCCAGTCTTGAAAGCAAAGTCTCCTCTATTATTTGTTTTTCAATAACATGTCTATATCTCTATGGAAATGCTTATGTTACAGTGACATTGCTTTGTACAGAACCATGTTTTATTTTCTGCATGAATTTTGTGGCAATAAAATAGAAATTGCATGTTAAATAATATAAAGGTGTTTCATCATATTAACTTGTACATGTTAGGTAATTTACTCTCTTTTATACAGATGAATTAATAAAACTGAACTACTCATGGAAAGCCAGCTTATCTTGTGCTCAACTTACAATATATACAACAAGTAGATGACAGTGTGCTTTTTGAAGAAAGCAGGAATTTACCGGTTTATATAATACTGTCTTTTGACAGTACATTTAAAGGTGATTATACATGAAAATCCATTTAAACGTCCTGATATCAAGGTAGAAAACTAGACTATAGAGGAAATACAAAGCGTTTTCTATGATTCCAATTCTCTTTTGTCTGAAAAAGAGAATAGATGACCAAGAAACATAATATATTTCCTCTCAATGGCTCTGGAACTTTATCCTGGAAGATTTATTATATTTAAGATGCTGATTGTTTTACTTTCTTGTTTCATGGTAGCATCCAATTAATTATATTGATTTGTCTTATTTGTTTGATAATCTAGCACCCCATTCCTGTAACATAGTGAATATCATGTAACCATCTGCTTTTGTAAGGGCTATAGATTTAGATTTTTTTTTCAAATATTAATCCACATGAACTATTCTGTGTTAATTTTTATGCCCTAAGTCAAATATATGTATGTTTTAAAATTAGGTTTCATATTTGATGATATTATATTAAGTATTTAAGAAAAAAATTGCCCTAAAAAAGGAAGTCTTAAGAGCACCATAGAAGCTCAACCACTCCATTCTCTCTTCCCAAGAATGGCAGAGCAGTTTAATCTTAGAAACTAAATAAACTTATGGAGAGTATGCCATCTATCACGCCTAAACAAAGTCCTGGGTCTCCAGTTTAACCTATTCCCATTTTAATAATACAACGGAGAGATGTTTTCCCCCGTAGTACACACACCAAATTGTTATTGATTTCTTCTGCTGATCCTGTAGGCATTGTTCCCACTTTGTGTATCCCTTTGTTTCTCCAGCCTTCTGCAAATTACATTGGTAATGCATTCACAATAGAGATTAGGTCATTCTCTTGTTCAGTTATTTTCTCTTTTGGCTGCTACGGTGTTTTTGCACTTTATATATTCAGCAGCTTTTATGCTTAATTGAAATGGCCAGAAACACTTCTTCCCTTACTTGCCTCTGACTAGTAATACCACTGAGATATTATTACCTATGCCTATAACATAGGAATACCCTATTCAAACTACATTTCCCATTCCAGGTGTTCTTGCTTATGTAGTGATCTTTTGATAAGAGTGTTTCCATCATTTCAACCTAATTTATTTAGATGAATTTAATTTTCATTTTATATTGTCTTATTTGTGTTAAGTAAGTAGGGACACTTTTAATAACATATGGACTCTAAATATTTCATTCATAAGAATCTTAAAGACATCTTTATCAGGTTGATCATGTGATTGTGCAATTCATTATTTAAAACTATCATGATAAAGAGCCAGAAAACTCCAAATATGACCTTGATTTTCCATCTTTAGACAGCAATGACTATGGGGTCAGCCCTTTCTTATTGGCATTTGAATTCTTCCCATCTTATGACTGGGAAGAAGTTAGGTTTAAAAGTTTGTAATAGTTTTAGCTAATTTTTAGCATGGAAGATACATTTATATTAAAGCTTTATACAACTCTGACCATTGGTTCCTCAAATCTATGTGGCATTATAGAATGCATTGTGACTAATTGTGTGCATTTACCTCCTCCTAAAAATGGACAAGCCCTAGCAGTATTAGTAGTAAAAGAAAGCAAAACAGCATGAACATGATTGAAGTCCCATAATTGGCAGAGCTCCATCACTTGACTTGATTTCACATTGCAAACAGGAAGGTCAGAATCTATAGCCAAAAACCATAAAGAAAAATATAATTGGAGGCGAAAGACTGCACTGTAGAAAGTATCTTAATTGCATGTTCCCTTTTCCCTTGTGTTCAAAAAATATTATATAATTCATATGGTTTGGCTACGTCTCCATTCAAATCTCAACTTGAATTGTATCTCCCAGAATTCCCACGTGTCATGGGAGGGACCTAGGAGGAAGTAATCGAATCAAGGGGACTGGTCTTTCCTGTGCTATTTTCATGATAGTGAATAAGACTCACAAGATCTGATGGGTTTATTAGGGGTTTCTGTTTTTGCTTCTTTCTCATTTTTCTCTTGCCACCACCGTCTGAGAAGTGCATTTTGCCTCCTGCCATGATTCTGAGGCCTCCTCAAGCATGTGGAACTGTAAGTCCAGTTAAACTTATTTTTCTTCCCAGTTCCTGGTATGTCTTTATCAGCAGCATGAAAATGGACTAATACAATACTCATATTCATTTCCTGCATATGATAATTGATAGCTTTTTTACTTAACATAGGGCTAAGAAGTTGGTTCTAGAGATGTGTTGAAGCCCCTCATTCATCACCTCACCTGTTGTCCTCAATTCCTACTTTTTCACAGGCAACATCACGGTTGTCTAGAATAGTAAGGACCTGTAAGAAGTGACCTGAACATCATACAGGCAGATTCTCTGGTCTTTATATGATTAGATACTGCTGCTACTGTCAGTGCAAAAATGAATAAAATATAATGTCAATCCAACATGCACTGAAAACCCCCAAGCTGTGCCATTTGGCAAGAGGTCACTCTAGGTCCACCTTGAGTATGTTTTGCATAAAAGACATTGTAGACAAATGACGAAGCTATTGTCACCTTTAAGAGCTTTTAGTGTCAGATAGTAATCCAGACATGTGCTTTCCCAGTTTATTCTCTGCTCTATTGTATTTATGTTTCTGTCAATCACTCTTTTTCATTTTCTTTGTGTTCATTTTCTGAGAAGGACTGTCACATGCGTTATGCCCATTAAATCCTAGTGCCAGCAAGTTTTAGGTAAGAATAATTTTGTTCGCAAGCCAAGAAAGTGGAGGCAAAATAGGCTAAATTCCTTGAAAAATTCTCTCTAGTTTTTCTGAATTATATTTTATGCTTTGGAACAGCTGTTCTTTTCTAAGACTGCCCCCCATCAAGTTAACATTTCAGCTAAAGAAATAGCAATTCTTCCTAAAAACTTATTTTAAATTGAAAGAAAATCAAGAATACATAAGATTTATGATGAAAAATCTATCAAAGCACTGGAAAGTAAAAACCTTTAACTTCATTTTTTTTCTATTCATTTATACAGCAAATATGTATCAAGCATCTACCAAGTACAATTTACATGTCAAATGATAGGGATATGGGCACTTAAGAAAAAAAAGACGTTTTAGCTATCCTCACAGAGTTTCATTTCTAGTTAGGGAGACACACAATAATAAAAGTAAATATCAATGTGTCGAAAGAACTGATCAGGATTATAAAAAGACCATATATATGCCTTCTACGGGATGTTAAAGGGATCTAATTTACTCTGATGGCTCAGGTTATGGTTTTTCTGAGGAAATGAAACTCAATTTGTATTTGAAGTTAAAATTGGGACACAATATGGGAAAATTCTGCATAGAGAGAGTAGCAGGTCCAGAGTTTCTAATAGGAAGGAGCAAGGAACTGACATGCAGAGATGGACAGGCTAGCCTCCTACAGTGTGCTCAGGCAGTCATAAGGCACCACATCACCCAAACATTGGTGATCAGGCTAAGGATTTTTATCATAGAACATATTTGAAGTTATTGAAATAGATTTAATTGGGAAAATGTCCTTATTATGTGTGTCTTTTGAAATAATCACTCTGGCTACAGAGTGGAGAATAAATTTTAGCACAGCAAAAATGTAAGAAGGGATTTCTTTAGAGTGTTTCTTTTCAGGTAGAAAAAAAATTATAGCTTGATCTACGGTCATTTGATATAACTGGATATACTTGAGAATTAGAAGGTAGAAGTTATAGGACATTGTGATGGAATGGAAAAGAGGTTTATAAGATAGGGTAACTCCTACGCTTTGGGCTGACAGAATAAATGGATGAAGATGCCATCACCTACTAAGTTTCTTGCTTAGTAGGTGAGGAATGATGGCAGCATGGTATGAAGAGTTAACCACTGAAGATATAAATTTGCAGTTATTGTTGTATAATGATAATGGAAGCCCTATAATAATGTGAAATTTCATTGAAAGAGATTATACTGTAGAAAAATTAATCCTGAGATAGGGCATTAATTTATTCTTATATTTAGTACTTTTTGTTGTAAGGGTGGAGATTTGAGCATATTAAATACTAATGGAAAGAATGAAAGTAAAAGAAGTTTTACGTGAAAGAAAAAAAGAATGCCTAGCAAGGTCTTTTAGAAGATGGAAGGAGTGAGAATATAAAATGCGGATAGAAGGAACAATACTTTTTTTATAACTGCCAATTTATGAACATATTAATTAGTGTCTAGAGCACAAAACAGCTTGTGTTTTTCCACTTTTTAGTTTTGTGACATTTGGCAAATTACTTAAATTTGTCATGTTATTCTTTCTGCAGTGACAAGATATAGCTCATAGGTTTATTGTTAGGATTAAATGAGTTAGTACATAAAGAAATTTCAGAAAATTTCCAGGCACAGAGTGAGACACCAGTAAATTATCAGATGTTTTTATAGCAATTTCAATATTATATGGAAATGTTCTGTGTAATTGTTTTGTCTAGGTTACAGATGGCTCTAGGAGAAAGGACAAATTTACTCATGTACCTGTAGAGCTGAGCTCACCAATTTATATCTGTTGTTCAGAATTTAAATGAATTTTGCAATCTGCAGGTAAGAAGTCTGGTTTTTAGATACTACTGATAAGGATATATATAGCAAATATATACCTACTTCCAGGCAAATGAGTTATACTCTAAAACAAAGGAGTAAAATTTGTCCAGTTAAGAGCTGTGGAGGATATAATCAAGTATCTTTTTAAAATTGGTTTTCAATACTGAATGTAGAAAGATAACACGATCATCATGCATTCAATGACATGCATTTCCCACCTGATGTATGCAAAACTCTCCTAAATCAACAAGTACTTTTCTGGAGTCTTTTTAATCAAGTGTTAGGATTGAATCATACTGGAATCAGTGCTTCAATTGACTATTTAATTGATAAGGGCCAAAAAAAGATGCAAACTGTCTCGAGCTAAAGGAAAGTCTTATTTGGTACAGTAGAGATGAATATGATTAGATTTGATTAAATTACATCAGATTGAATTAAATTAAATTGTCACCTTGCTCTTTTAAGCTTCTTTGTCTCTTGTGGACTCACTTGTTTATTACAGAGGCTTATTTATGAAATTCCCTCTTTTCTCTCTAGGTTCCTAGCATAGTCTGAAGAAATGATTCATAGAAAGCAATCAACCATATTATCAGGAAATTGACATATTTCCACATGGGACTATTTTACTTAGCAATTTTGACTTATTTTTAATATGGTTTTTTAACCTGGATGTTACAGTCAATAAGATTTTCAGTTTAGTTCTCTCCTTTTTTTTTCCATTGGGAACAGCCTTGTAGAGATTCTGTTCAATTTCAAAATATCCCCATTTTCCCAGAATATCAAAGGTATTCAAGGAAACAGAAGAAAATGTAGAGCATTAATCTTCTAGGAGTTCCACTGTACATTATAAATGATAATAGCTTTACTGGAGATATATATATATATATATATATTCATTTAATTTTGTATATTTATATATATTTAATTCAGTGGCAGCTACGTTATGCAGAGTAAAATTACTCTGATGATGTTAGCACAATGATGTTAGGACAATATAGTATTTTCACTCTTTTCTGTACAGAGAGTGTTTTGAAATTTGCCAGGGACTGTAGCTTAGTGTTACCCTGAATGATGTTCTACTTATAAGTCCACCTTTATAAAATACAATTTTTCCAAGAGTTTAGAAGTCCAGAATTAATAGGTCAAATTAGGACTTTGCTAACCTTGAAACTTTCCCACTGTTTCTGTGCAGCTACATCTGAATACTAAAATGTAATGCAAAAGTCAGGTTGCTGGATTTACTCACAAGGTAATATATCTGTTTCTCCTTTGGGGACATTAGGTTATACAATGAGAGTGACTAAATGAAAAGGGTATAATTAACAGACTTCTCAGAAAGTTGGAATTACTGATTTTTCACTATAGATTGTTCAGAAAATATAGGCATAGAAAAACTCTCTTCAATTAGTTAATTCTGTCATCTTTAATCTCAATTTAGATATTACTTTGTCAAGGAATCCAATTTCTAAGACTGAGTCAAGTCCACCCAATAGGTGAACTTGATATATGTGTTCATTGTACTTTTTCTTCTGCCTTCTTCCACTTATTACATTTATAACTAATAATTTTGTGTAATTGGCTCTTAGATGCTTAGATTCTTTACTAGACTATAAATATATCCATGAATTTAAGACTCCATACCTATTATCTATGACATATAGTGATAAAACTGCAGAATAAATTTCAAGGTATCCTTTATTTAAAGATAGATTCTGCATTATATATGCCCCAGACAATTAATAAGTTTGTTATCTTAATAAATGCATGTCAATGACTGCATTTTCTATTGAGAACTTCTGCTATTTCCAATAAATTACTAATTATGAATTCCAGTGGGTTCCATAGTATCCCTCCAAAATTCATGTCAACTTAGAACTTCAGAATGTGAACTTATTTTAAAATAATAGGTGTAGAGGTAATTAATATGGATGATATACTAGATTTAGGGTAGACCCTAAGTTAATGACTCTAACTCCTTATAAGAAGAAGAGAGGACACAGAAACAAAGTAGATGTGTGAAGATGTAGAAAATGGAGTTAAGTTGCCACAAGCCAAGGAACTCCTGGGTTTACCAGAAGCTGGAAGAAGCATGTAGTAAAGATTATTCTGCACAGCCTTCAGAGGGAACACGGCCCTGCTGCCAAGTTGATTTATCATCCAAAACGGTGGCAGCATAAACATTCATTGTTTTAAGCCACCCAGTTTGCAGTAATTTTTAAATGTCAAATCTACGAACTAATACAAATATATTTGCAAGTTTAGGTGAACTTTTGATCAGTATTTAATTTTCTTGATCTCCTTCAATGAAATGTTCGAGATCTATAGGACAATGAAACAAATTTAGTAATAAGATAGATATCTTCTAGTAGGGTCATAAGTAGGAAAATATAAATTAATATTATATGGGGAAATTAGGAAAGCTTATTGAATGAATTTGGAACATCAGATGTTTCAAAGTATCAAATACATTTTCATGGCTGATAGTAAGAACATTAAAAAGGTGGATCTTTCTGTATTAACAATAAATTTGTTGCATAGAAATTTAAAGCAGACCAGTTAGCTTGAAAAATGCTTCTATTTCTTAAACACTCTGTATATATTGAAAACAGATTCATTAAAAATTGATCGTTCAATATTGACTAAATGGATCCTTGGTGGATCAAAACTAACAAATAAAATGTCAGTAATGACTAATAATTCCCAAGGTGACCAAAAGTTCTAAATTTGAAATCACTAACATTATCTACCTTCTAGTGAACATTTAGAATAATCATAATTTCTTTTTTAGATGCTTTTCATATTTATTTTAAAAAATGTAGAATTAATAAAAGAGAATAATTATCAAGGATGTAGATGCCAGACACAGGGCAGAAGGTAGCTAGAAAAGTATGCCTTAGGGGAGTTAAGGACCTAGCCTCATTCCTACCTTGTTTTAATAGCTGTTCTTGAAATAAATTAGCTTAGTTTTCCATTGCTCTAGATTTCTCTGCCCATCTACAAACATGGCACAGTCAGCTGACCTTGGAAGGCCTCAGCTGAAGGACCCCATGTACACATAAGCCACTACAGCTGTACTGGGCTAATTAGAAGGATCTCATCCCCTTATGTGGTCTCATTCCAAGTCTGTGGCTGACTACCTTTATTGTTGTGTGCAAGGTAGTTTCACACCTTGAAAATATGGCCATTTCAGTGTAAAACAGTTAAATATTTATAGCAATCAATTAATTCGCCCTACCCCCTTTTCATGGAGCTGAAGAAAGGCTAGGGACACAGAACATTGTAAACTTTATACTGTTAGAATCACTGCCTATCCCAAATGATCACTAGCTAACGATCACTAAGTTTACAAATTAAGGAAATTATATATAGAATACTGCAAAAACACAGTAAAACGACTGAAGTTTGCCCGTTTCTGCTCAGTAAGCCTCTTCACTCCTAAGCTTCCTATTGTCGTCCTTTTGGCTTCAAAATTTCTGCTATTGCTACTGTTTCTCCTCCTTTTGATCTTTTTGTTCCCCAGTGCCAGAACTTCCAGAGCCTTCTTGCTCAGATACATCTTTTTGTATGCCATTTTGAAGAGCTTCAGTGATGCCTGCTGAAGAGAGGATGCTGCCTGTCTATTGTTTCCTCCTGTTTCACTGTCTTTTCTAGCCAGGAGCTCCATCATTTTGGAAATCTCTTCTTTTAGCTTGTTGCACTCATCAGCAGGTAATTGGTCCTTGCATTAAAAATATGGAGCACTTCACAAATTTGTGTGTCATCATAATTTCAAATAAAGAGAAACATAGAGTTTTCTGATTTGTAAAGAGATTTACAAATGACCTTAATAATTTATTTTGATCAAAGTGTTATTTTTAAAAGAAAAAAGTTAAAGAAATAAAATCCACTTTTTTGTCTGCTAAAATTAATATACTGATAAAAAATAAATGGCAAAAGTGGATATTTTTTAATTAAGCGAATTAGTTATTACCCTTTTCTCCCTGTGACAAAACAGTTGTCTTTTTCATAGTAGTGCTTTGTACCAATTGAAAATTTGGGCTTAAATGTTAGAGTGTAACAGAGGTTCAGATGATGACTTTGACAACAGCTATAATTAAATAATATGATGTCTTCAAAGTGTTGAATGCAATTATTTTCATATAATACAATTCCAAAAAACAAGAGCTTTTATGGATCTAATAATACTGCAAATTTCTTGAGACAAAGATTTTGCTTTATTTATGTCTGAATCCTCAGTACAGTGTTGACATATCATAAAGGCTTAATAAATATGTGTTAAATAAATAAATAACTGAAAAGGTATTTGTCCAATGGGTATGGTAATCATCTAATTGCTTAATAAATTTGGGCATTATAAGCAAGTGATCTAGATACATTCATGTAACAACAATATGCAAAATAATAGCTACCATTTATCAGGCATTTATTATATGCGAGGAACTATTAGATTCTTTGGAGATTCTATCTTATCAGATCATCCTAAAAGTCGGTAAAATCTGTGAGGCATCTATTTCCATATTTTTTATTTTAAGTAAGACTAAGCAGAGCTTAATAGAGTTTGAGTTGTTTGCTTCCAATCAAACAACTAAATATGACAGAACTGATATCTGAAGACAAGTCAGTGTGATGAAAACCTATCTTTCCTCATTTATTATGTTAATAAAAACTATGTAAATGTTTTAATATTTTACACAATTGTAAGCAGATTTTTGGGGGATAATAATTTGTCCAGTAAGCTGTACTTATACAGCTGAATGTATATGAAAGAATATTGATGTGTCCTGTCCCCTTTATCACAGAAGGAATCTTGGTTTTCCTGGAAAAATAACAAATAAACAAAACTCATAAGGAAATTAGGAAATCTTGACTGATTCTGATTCCTGTGATAATACTAACCCTTGGCTTAGCCTTACTTGAGATATTTAACTGTTGTTTAAATTAACAATTGTTAACATTTGAAATTCCTCTTGGAATAAGTTCATGATTATTTTCAAGTGAAGATGGGTTTGCTCTTAAAAAGCAATTTTTGAAATGCTATGCCAAAATATTAGTCTCTGAATACCCTTTCAACTAGAATGATAAGCTCTTACTTGGTTAAGAGTTAAAAATCTCTTAGTGGCAAAATAGTAATATATCCCAAAAGAGGCTTTGAATCTCAAAATATCTAGCACATTCCTACCTCACATTTATATTGCTATTGAATCAACAATTTTATGGATGTTTAATTTTTAGAGGGCATTAATGCTTTACAGATATATTTAATTACATGGAAAACACTGCAAAAATTATTGTTGGCTAAATGACAAAGAAAAACAAAACAATCATTTTATAGTCTAGTAATTTCATTGAAATAGGATTTTGATGCATCAAGGTATATGCATTGATTTAATAAATCACGGCATGTAACTTAGCAATTACGTAATATTAACATGCCTTATTTTTGGATTCCAAATATATTTTAAAGAATGAATCAGTTTAAGAGCCTTTATTTCAAGTCTAGTGTAAGCAAAGGAGAGAATAAGCAATATCATTTGACAGTTCTTCACTTTTGTAGTAATAATTGTAATAAACAGTATAAGTGTAACTGTGAAACTACAAAATAATTATAAAAGTATTAATATTACTAGACAGAAATAAAATAGAAACCTTTATGTAGAAAGGCTTTGCCAGAGATGATATTAAAGTTCAATGAAAAAAACTTAATTTTTAAACATATATTCAATTTAGTTTTGAAAAAAAATGTAGTGGGATGCTTCTCTCTTATCTTGTCTTGCATACATTTTTCTAGGCTCTGACTCATGTGGTTCTGCTTGGCATTATGGCACTGCTTACTTGGAGAGAAAAGACTGCAGAATGTAAAGTAAGAGTGTCTTGATTTGGGTGCTGGGTGTAATGACTGTTAATTTGACTGCCATCAGGTAAGTGATTTTTCTTTGCACTTCAGAGTTTTCAGATGACAAAGGAGGGTAATAGGCTTTAGAGGGGTAGTGGGAGGAGCAAAAGCAAATACAGATAACAGGGTCTTAGAAAACTGAATGACATACAAATGCAAGTGGTTACTAGGGTTATATTAAATGTTTTTCGCTAAGAGGCTTGCTTTCTTTTCTGTTTGTTAGTTTGATCCTTTTAAAACAGTGTGGTGAGGGGAAAAGAAGTTACAGATTTATCCCATGATCTGAAATTCAACCACATATTGAACAATTGTGTAAGAGAAAGAGCTGCTAAATAAGACATTCTGTTTTCTGGTGAGGAAGGAGAGAGTAATGACCAAGCTATGCTCCTGGTGTTACATACCCAGTCATTCAACAGGACCTCCCAACTAGAGCAAAATGGAAAAAGGTAGGAAGCAAGCTCTGGAAGAGGGTGCACTCACCAACATTTGCTCACTCCTGTGCTCCCACAGATCACCAGGCATATCGTGAATCATATTGCTCTGTTCAGTGCATGAAAAATCCAACAATTTTTCTGTAGGGAAAAAAAAAAAACTTTTGTTGAGCTTTATGTATATTAAATATGTGCTTCACTTGGAATGAAAGGTGCCAGGTGTTTTATATGCTAATATACAAAGGAAACAGAATCCAAAACTCACTTTCATCTCTGAGCACCTGACACATGGCAATTTCTGGGATCTCACAGTTCTATGTGATATCATTTGGCACATTACTTTAGTAAAAATATTCCTTGGAGCAGCTACAACTGTGCTTTTCAGATCTAATGCTTTCTCTTTGTACATCTCCATTCTGAGGCTCTTTTGACCTTGACAGCTTCTATCCCATTACTGAAATATTACAGCAATAATTCAGAAACACTATGGTTAACATTAAAGTAACATTAGCTATCTAGAGATTTGAAAGTTGGGACATTTTGTACTATCTTCCTTTATGGTTTCTAATGAGTCTCAGTTTTAAGGATCAATGCAATCAAATTTTAAAACAAAGAAATTGACAAAAAACAGATAGCCCAAATTGGAATTTGTCTTTCCTAGAAGAGAAGCTCTTTGTTTCTAGAGTCAGTTGTAAGTGTGGGGAACATAAAACAGAAAACCATGTTTGGCTTCATACAAAATGATTTAATAAAACAGAAATCAGATTATATCCTAAATCAACCCATCATGCATTTATTAGAATTTTTTTTTTTTTTTTTTAGCCAATGTTCTTTCTTTTCTGGGAATAGGAAAAGGTGTAAAAAGGTCAGAATTTCAAATAAATTCTAGTTGGAATGAGAAACGCATATTGAGTGGTTGGATTTCTAAGTCAACTGATTATGCTTCTTTGGGAAGATGATGGAATGAGGGAACTTGGATATTTTTGACAGACATCAACCATTAAACTACTTTTAGTTTCATATTATGCTTGTACAATGTAAGCCAGTTTTTAGGTGCTATTCTACATACAAGAATCACTTTTCTTAATGAATATCTAACTCAATCTTATTTCCATGATAGGTTTCAGATTTTCCATGACTTTGAGTTACCTATGGATAATTAAGCTATTCCTTAAGTACTCCTCAATACTCTTTAATGATACCTAATAGAACTGAAACTCACATACAGAATAATTCTATTGTGCTCATACTTCTGTTTCTCCAACCCACTCTGTTCTTCTTTTTTTTGTTTTAATCTTTTACTCAAAAAAGGCCGTTGCCCACAACCCATCACCATTAGAATATAGAATCCATGAGGCAGATAATTTTATCTATTTTTATTCATTGTAGTATTTCCCACGACAGCCTGTCACATAATAGTAAGCATACAACAAATACTTGTTGGATACAAGATAAATCTTTTCACGTTAGTGGAAAAATTATTTTATAATCTTATTTCCCCCACAGTGCTGGGCATATAACAAACATTAAATGTGTGTTTATTGAATAATACATACATGTTTACATAAAAATAATACGTGTTTACTGAATAATAATATAAACAAAACTATGGATTTTATCTTAGCCCTCATACTGTAGGTGTTCCATATCTCTCTACCTAATTATTGCCCATATTGGCTCATGAAAACTGGTATTCCTAAATCTCTCTACATGTTCTTTATTTTTTTTATTTTTAGTTACTATGAATTCGTAATAGGTGTATATCTTTAGGGGGTACATGTGATGTTTTGATACATGCCTACAACATGTAATAACCAAATCAGGTATATTTATATTGGGATATCCATCATCTCAAGCATTTATCATTTCATTGTGTTAGGAACATTATTTCACTCTTTGAGTTATTTTATGTCACAAAATCAGTTACCGTTGACTACAGTCACCTATTATGCTGTCAAATATAAATTTTATTTTTCTATCTAACTATATTTTTGTACACATTAACCATCTCTACTTTGTCTCTCCATCCCCACTACCTTTACTCCCCATCTCCATGAGACCAATTGTTTTAATTTTTAGTTCCCACATATTAGTGAGAAAATGAGATGTTTATCTTTCTGTACCTGGCTTACTTCACTTAGCATAATGTCTTCCAATTCTATCCATGTAGTTGCAAACCACAGGATTTCAATGTTTTTCATGACTGAATATGATTTCATTGTGTATATATACTACATTTTCTTTATCCATTTATCCTTTGATGGACACTTAGGTTGATTCAAAATCTTGGCTATTGTAAATAGTGTCACAATAAACATGGAATTGCAGATATCTCTTCAATATACTGATTTCCTTTCTTTTGAGTCTACACTCTGGCAGTAGGATTGCTGGATTATATGACAGCTTTATTTTTAGTTTTTTGAGGACCTTTTGTACTGTACTTTACAGTGAGTGTCTTAATTTATCCCACCAGCGATGTACAGGGGATCCCCTTTCTCCACGTCCTTGCCAGCACTCATTATTGCCTGTCTTTTGAATGAAAGCGATTTTAACTGGGGTAAAATAATATCTCATTGTAGTTTTAATCTGCATTTCTCTGATGATTAATGATGTTGAGTATTTTTTGTATACCTGTTGGCCATTTTATGTTTTCTTTTGAGAAATAACTGTTCAGATCTTTTCATTGCTTTATTTGATTTTTTTTGTTGTTGTTGTTATTGACTTGTTTAAGCTCATTTTTATATTCTGGTTATTAAACCCTAGTCAGATAGGTAGTTTGTAAATATTTTCTGCCATTCTTTGGGTCGTCTTTTTTAACTTTGTTAAATGTTTCTTTTGCTGTGCAGAAGCTTTTTAGCTTGATGTGATCACATTTGCCCATTTTTGCTTTGATTGCCTATGTTCTTTAGGTCTTACTCAAGAAGTCTTTGCCCACCCCAATAACTTAGAGAGTTTCCCCAATGTTTTCTCATGGTTTTAGGTTTTAGATTTAAGTCTTTAATTTATGTTAATTAGATTTTTACATACGGCGAGAGATATGGGTCTAGTTTCATTCTTCTGCATATAAATATTCAGTTTCCCTAGCTTCATTTATTGAAGAGACCATCCCTTCTTCAAAGTATGGTCTTAACACCTTTGTTAAAAATGAGTCCACTGTAATGGATTTATCTTGGGGTTCTCTATTGTGCTCTACTGTCTGTTTTTATGCTGGTACTATGGTATTTTGTTTACTATAGCTCTGTAGTATTCAAAGTCAGGTAATGTGATTCCTCCAGTTTTGTTCTTTTTGCTCAGGATGGCTTTGACGATTCTGAGTCTTTTGTGGTTCCATGTACTGTATATTTCAGAATGATTATTTCTGTAAAGGATGTCACTGGTATTTTGACAGGGATTTCACTGAATCTGTAGATTTCTTTGAAAAGTGTAAACATTTTAGCATTATTTATTCTTTCAATCCATAAACCTAGAATATCTCTTTTTATTTTAAAATCTCCTCTTCAATTTCTTTAATCAATGCTTTATAGTTTTCATTGTAGAGGTCTTTCATTTCTTTGGTTAAGTTTATTTCTGGATATTCTATTTTTCTATATGTTCTTTGTTCTATGTATGTCTAAATTCTAACTGCTTTCTCTTCTCACTAACCAATAATCCTGGCATGCCATTATTCTCATATGATACTTAGGGATTAATATGTCAATAAAGTGAAATAATATTTTATACTTCCCTCCTCATTGCATGTATCAATCATTAATTTATTTTTACATTTATCTACCCTTTCATTGTAACAAACTGATCAGAATTATTTGTATCTGACGTAGATTTATCAATATAGTCGTGTATATTTGAAGGATGTAAGATATATCATCCTATGAAGAGGGAATTAAAAACACTTTTGGTATTTCTGGTTCTACATTTTTGAGGAATCACCACACTGTCTTTCACAATGGCTGAACTAATTTACATTCCCACCAATAGTGCAAAAGCAGTCCTATTTCTAGACAGCCTCCCTAGAATGTTTCTTTTTAATAACCATCATTTCCACTGGCGTGAGATTGTATGTTATTGTGGTTTTGATTTACACTTCTGTAATGATCAGTGATACTGAGCTTTTATTTCATATGTTTGTTGGATGCATAACGGTCTTCTTTTGAGAAGTGTGTGTTCATGAACACTGAAAAATCTTTGCCCACTTTAAGAGTTGTTTGTTTTTTTCTTGTTCAAATTGGTGGGTTCTCTAGATCATTTCTCTGTCTCTGATTGTTGCATCCTAGGACATATAGAGATATTCATTGCTTAAAAAAAATAAAAATTATTTTGATTTGTGGGAAGAAACTTCAGTTCAAAGATCTATTGTTGTATTTGACTGACTCTTTGGTGCTTGTACAAACTATGCTTTTCTGATTAGAAAAAGTGGCATTCACCTGAATCTGCAGAGACAGCCATTGCTGGCAGTGGTCAAACTCTTGATAACGTGAAGATAATGTTATCTATTGTTTTGAGACCATTCAAAACATTTTCTTGCACCTTCATTTTCCTTTTTTTTTTTTTTGTAATCTTTTTACATTTTTTAATGAACTTTAAAAATCATGTCTACAATTTTCCATTCCTATAATCTACAAACTTATTTTACCTGTAAGTATTCTATCTGCTTAGCTAAATTATACAATATCAGGACTTGAGTAGAAAATGTCATTTATATTTAAATGCCAAGCAATGATTTTCTTATCACAATTTTAAAAGAATCTTTTAAAGTATTTATAGGTATTTCCTATGGAATAACCCTGTATTAATCTGGATTCTCCAGAGAAACAGAACCAATGGAAGATAAAGAAATTTAGTATAAGGAATTGTCTCACACAGTTATGGAGGGTGAGAAGGCCTAATATCTGCAGTCAGCAAGTTGGAGACTCAGGAGAGTCGGTGGTAGAATTAAGTCTGAGTCCAAAGATCTGAAAATCAGAAGAGCTGATGTTGTAAGTTCCAGTCCAAGTCTGGGACCAAAGGTAGAAGACCAATGTTCCAGCTTGAAGACAGGCAGAGAGACTGAGTTCAGTGGCTTATACCTGTAATCCCTGCACTTTGGGAAGCTGAGGCAGGAGGATTGCTTGAGATCAGGAGTTCAAAAACAGACTAGGCAACATATTGTAGACATTGTCTCTACAAAAAATGTTAAAAAGCCATGTGTGGTGGTATGTGCCTGTGGTCCCAGCTTTTCAGGAGGTAGAGGTGGGAGGATTGCTTGAGCCCAGGAAGTCAAGGCTGCAGTGAGCTGAGATCGTGCCACTGCATGCCAGCCCAGGCATCTAAGTAAGTCCCTATAACAGGAAGAAAAAAAAAAAAAAGCAGAGAGAGGTTTTCTTCTTATTCTCCAGAGGGTCAACTTTCTATTCATACTTTCAATTGATTCAATGAGGTCCACCACATTAGAAAGGGGAATACGCCTTACTCCATCTACCAATTCCAATGTTAGCTCCTGCCAAACACCCACACAAACACTCCCAGAAAAACATTTGATTAAATATCTGGGTATCCGCTCTCCCATTAAAGTTGACACAAAATTAACCATGATATAAGCAAATATAAACATTTCTATTTTCCCATTGTCTTTGGACAAAGATTTTTTCCTTTGTTAAATCATTACAATTCAGTAACTTCAAGAAAAAAATTATTATGAAAGATTTTTAAATGATTTCAAATTTTAAAATCACTGTATTGCTGGCAATGGTTAATTCGGTCGCTTTAGGTTAATGTAGGATGTCTAAATATGTTGGGTGCTAGAGACTAATGAAATGTGTGACTGCTTTGGAATATATATCTCTGTGCTTTTTTCTGTGTGTTTGTGAATATATGTATGTGTGTATTTAAGCTCTTAAACAATGGGGCACTGAATACAGGAGTTAGGGAGTACTTAGTAGTGACTCAGAATTCTGATAAACGTAGTCCTTTAAACAGCATTCAAAATAATTCGAATGTTTTAAAAGTTGAAAATAATCCTTTTTGTAAATGTAATAAAACAAATTGGCTATGTCTTTAAGCATAGAGAAAATTTAACCAAAATATATGCTGTAATAGGAGATATGCTTCTTGTCCAGTTCTTACTTGTACAACACCTATTCTACTTTTATATACAAGGAAAAGTAGCTTTGTAGCAAGAAGAACTTCAGAAACACTATTTAATTTTATTTGCTATTTATGATTCCTTTGAGTCTTACAAGTTTTACCCAATCAACAAACTATCCAACAAGCTACAAAACTTTATTTAACATGTATGATGGAGGAAGTGTCTCAATTTCCATACGTTTCCTCATTCATAATTCCATAAAAGTTCATTAAATTCTTGAAATTATCTTAATTACTTTAAATAGGTAGTATTTTTCTAATAGTTGAAAATACTACTTGTAATATTGTTCTTATCCAGTCAAGTTTATTGGATGTTTTCTAGAGGCCCTGGGACCTGAAAATTTGTTCTGCAATTAATCTCTTTAGATAATGATAAATATTTCTGGAAAGGAAGGTAAATTATGCATAAAATCACGCTTTTCTTTTTTCTTTATAGATAGCCTACTCTGCATATATTCTATCTCTTGGTAAGCACAATGAGCCTCCTCAAAACTGTCCTGATTGCCCTTCAGAAGGGCTAAGAGGAAATGTCCATTGCCTTCAAGTCTTGGATGCTCTAGTTAATTAGCTTAGCAAATTCCATATGCTAGCATGCTTTTACATGAAACAGTACCTCTGGTTTTGGAAATAATTAAGGCAGACTTCTACTCTTTATTATTTATTGTGTATCTTTTGGAATTTGCTTTTTTATAAAGCAGATAAGAGGAATGATAGAGTTTTGGAAATACATTTTACCAAAAGTTTTCACATTCAGAAAAAAGTACAGAAACACACAGACACTCGTGAATTATAGTCCATAGTCTGTACTAATGATTAAACTAGTGAATAAGAGAAAATGCAAGTGGCAATAGGTGGAGACTTAAAGGAGAAAAGGATTTTTAAATCCCAACAGGAAAAGGACATAACATATAAGCCTATGAACATCAAAACAATACTGAATTCATATATATATATATATATATATATATATATGTTCATATGTCCAGAGAAAGCAAGGATTTTTGTTTTGCACAGTGTCCTAAATAATATAACAGTATCTTCAGAATGCTTCAGTGCTTAAAGCTCAATATACTATAGTTGACCATATAAAGCTGATAAATGTATTTCAGAAGAGCAGTGAATCAAGGTCATGCTTCCTTAGTTCCATATAGTCCAACCTTGTTCCCCTTCATTGCCTCCAAGAAAGAATGAAAAAGTGAAATTTTATATTACTGCAATACCTATAAAAACCATGAATGCAATGAGATTTTGCTGGAAGAATATAAAGTATGTCACAGTTGCAAGCAATGTTGCCAGGCATGAAATTTCCGGCCATATGGATAGGTGTTGCTGCTTTAAGTTCTCCATTCCATACCTTTTGGGGGGCCATTTCTGAGATCTCATAAACTTCTCTGAATGTAGAAGTACATACAAGGCATTCTTACTGAAACTCAAAGTCTCTCTGTCTATCCATGTGTAGAGTGATAAAATCAGAAATTCTAAGGAATACAGCTATAGTGGGGATACAGTTTATCTTTTAAATTGTAGAAATTCTAAATGGAAATTTCCACTCTGCAGTACTTGTCATGTTAATACATTAAGCATATTTCACACTTGTTATGCTCATTACTGTCTCTAAAGTTTCACAGTGATAAAATAGAAGATTATCTCCTGTAGTCATTTCCTTTTCAATGTAAGTGCTTTTAAAAAAAATAATTTCAGCCACCATACTGTTATCTTTCTTTACTGCAGCTGTACTGTAGATTAAGTTAAGGCTTTAAGGGATTCTTTTTCAGGAAGTTTTAAGTCTCCCTTTATGATCAATATGCTGCTGCACTTCCCCTAAGTAGAAATATTCTGTCAATCCATTTATGAAAAACATCATGGCCCTGCTTTATTGGTATTAAATTGAATTCAATTTCAAGTATCCCAGAAGAATGTTAATACTTTTATTTTTAGTCTGGACATAGAGGTACATAGCACATTAATTCAAATCACAAATGATACTAAATTGGGTGATAATGTGAACACCAAGAGAACACAAACATAATAAAAAAAGATCAAGAGCAAAATAACCAAATAATGTTCATACTTCTTAACACCATTTTGGATATATATGGAGAAATAGCCAAACACTGATTTCTAACAGCTGGGAAATATTTTATGCATGACTGACTCACAAAGAAACTTGTGACTGATAGAAACAAAATAAGTGCAAAATTATAGTGAAGAATTACATCAAGAATGTTATACAAATGCTATTAGCATCCCATTGGCATCTAAAGAAGTGATTGTCCCTTTCAAAATAATACTATATTCTAAACATGGCCCATCTGCTTAATCAATCTGTTGTTGTACTGATGCAGAAAAACTACCTATATGGGAAGAGACACAGCCATCTGAGAAGCCAGAAGTTTTAGCCTAGTTATAAGTAGGAAAAGGAGAAAGATATGAGAACAGCATGATAAAACTTAATTTTATGAATGTAGGAAACAGATCATCAGTCCAGGGAGAGGGAGAGATACGTCATTGCAAAAGTATTATATTGATATAAATGAAAACCGGTCTATTATAAAGATAGCCTAATAAAATGTGATGTAAGAAATATGATTACTTGGAGGTGATGACCTCTACAGTTTATTATCTATCTATCTATCTATCTATCTATCTTTCTATCTATCTGTCTATCTATGTAAAACAGGATCTCTCTCTGTCACCCAGGCTGGAATGCAGTGATGCAATCCTGGCTCACTGGAACCTCTACCTTCCTGGCCAAAGCAATTATCCCGCCTCAGCTTCCTGAGTAGCTGAGACTATGGGTACAGGCCACCATGCCCCACTATTTTTGTATTTTTCGTAGAGACAGGGCTTTGCCATGTTTCCCAGACTGGTCTTAAACTCCTGGGCTCAATCTGTCTGCCCACCTCAGCCTCCCAAAGTGCTGGAATTACAGGTGTGAACCACGATGTCCAGCCTCTATAATTTAATGGCTATTCAAGTGGTAATTTATCTACCTCTACACTTTCTTTCTCTAAGCTATATTTCAGTTTGGATACTTTTGTTGCCTTCTCATATCATCAACTTGTTATTTTAAAATGAAATTATTATAGACCCTGGTTAGAAAAAAAGACCACATATTTTCTCTATTGAGAAAATTTTCTTCTTGCTTCTTATTTCTTTACAGAGTTCCAAAAAGTTGAATGAGTATCACCATAAATATATTGAATGTGCATTGCCACACTTAGATTTGGATTCTAGAAAAGGGCCTCAAGAAATGAATAAGGAGGCGATATAAACTATTAAAAGCAGGTACTCACAGTCACTCACATTATTCTCTAATTAAAGGTTAATGCTTACCACACTCACTGAAAGTCCAGAAATTCAGCCTATAATTATGAAATGCAAGCTTTTATTCCTAGCTCCATACCAGATATCCATAAAGAAACATAATATTCCATGTCCCTAAAAGCTGATGAGTCATTTAGCATGCCTAATGACAAAACAAGGAGTGTGACTTATTACTTAGTTTGAGAGCTAGAACTGAACCCCAAATATAGCTACTTACATATTTCCTTGTAGTTATATTCACAAACACAACACACAAACACACACATAATCAATCAAACAAAACAGAAATCTGGTTAAAAAAAAGGAATAAAAACCTTAGACTAAAATCCTAGAAACCTCTCCCCTCAAACTTTATTTATTGTTTCCAGACCTGTACATATTCATAATAAATAAATAGATATGTATATATTTGCATATATTAAAAGGAATACTCAGAAATAAGGAAGCTACACTGGGTTTCTCAATCAAGTGCAAGAGCATGGAGGAAATGCTTGAGGTCATATTTTCCCCCTCTGTTCTCTACAATTATACTCAGTTATTGATTTCTACTATTTTGAATTTAGACAAAAAGGGAAGGCAATTGAGGGCTAGTTGGTGCTGACAATTGCTCTTTTACATTTTAAAATGTATTGCTTTCCCCTTTGACTTGTGAATATATCAGAATAATATAATTTTTGGTATTTAAATGGCCATTTATTTCTGTCTGTGTAGGATAGTCTAAGTCACACTTGTGAAATAAAGAGTTTGAAAGCACTGTGATTTAGCAAATCACTCCTCTCCTCAACACTCTTCAAGGTCTTGCTATCACCAAAGCATAAACTCAGAATCCTAACAGGCTTCCAATACCTGGCCTTTCCTCTGCTTCCTCTATAGCCTATGTCATGGGTCTATCTCATCCTTTCTTGGCTGAAACCACGTTCGTCTTTTGTCAGTGTCTTAAACACTTCAAGGATATTGTGTATATTTCTTCTGGTAAAATAGTCATCTATTTCACCCTATTGTGACCCCTTCCTTTCAGCTACCCCCCATTCACCAGATCCTGTATTAGAGATTCTTTTCATTAAGCAACTTCATTATGTCCTGCATTTTTCCTTGATAACACGCCATGACCTTATTCCTGTGGATATTTGTATCATATTTGTCTCTCTCACTATGTTCAAGTTCTATAAGGAATGGACTTTGCTTCATCTTACTATTGTCTTTGTGTCTAAAAACAGTGCTTGATACATGGTTGGGTGCTCACAGCAACATAAGGCATCGTGAGTTTAAAACAGCATTACAAGTTTGTGAGCAAGGAGGGAGCAGATTGATATATGTCTCTTCTACCTTGCCCAGATATTACAGAAATTCATAGCATTGAAGTAATGCCATCTGGCTGTGATTAAAAATAACTGATTTTATTTTTAATAGAAAATAAATCTTTTAGGAACTACAATTTTATTATTAGAAATCTTTCCAAAAAGCATTAATAAGAATAATCAGTACTTACCAACTTTTTTCACATGATCATTTGCATAGAAGATGGCAAATAATTATGTGTAGGATTACAATAAATGGGCAAGGCAGCTTAAAATTCCTGAGGACAAAGAGATCTTGGGCATACCTAAAATCCATAAATATGGAAGACTCAGAATCACTAAGTCCTGATATCTTTGTGCCTTAAATATTTATGTCCTTTTTCTATTCCATTAACATTGCCCAAGTTAAGGCTTTTATAATTTCTCACCTGTAATGTTGCAATTATCTTTTAATAAAGTTTCTGCATTTTATATTTGCATAACTCATTCTTTTGTACTTTCATCAAGTAATGTTTTATAACAAATTTGATTAAGTCACTCTCTGACTCAAAATGACCCAGCTGTTTTATTTCACCTCCATAATAAAATCTAGAATGCCTCCTCAGGCATACAAGACTACTGCGGATCTGAAGCCTTCTTTTGTCTGCAGCCTCATGACTATCACTGTTGCTCTCTGTAATACCAAAGTACTAAGCCAGAGTCCTTTAAGTTCCTTAGAACATCTCACAATCTGTTCCCTCTGATCAAATTGTATCTCACTGTATTTTATAAATGCTTATTTAACTTTCCAGCCTCAAAATGAATGCTAATTACTCTGTTATCTTCTTAGCAAACTTAGCCATGCCCCCTCCCAAGCTTTCACACTGTACATTGTACATACCTTTAAGAAGAAGCTATGTAATTCGGTTACAATGGTTTGTTTCTTGAGCAAACATGTCCTCTTATCTTTGCATCAAAGCCTACCTAGTGCCCATACAAAGCAGTTATTTGATATTTATATAAAACATGAATTTAGGTATTATTCTCTTTTGTAAGGTTTTCCCATTTTTAATTTACTTTTATTTTTTTAAATTATATTTTTCTAAAAAGTTATAAAATTGAAGATTTTCTACTTATTCCTTGGTTTTCTTTCATTGTTTCATTTTTTACTGCATGATTAGAATGTCTTCAATTTTCAAAATATGTTCCTACTATCTCATTTGTTTGGCTCTAGATACTTCCATTTATTTTCATTCTTCATTAATCAAACTTTGTCTTGGCTTTTCTAACTGTTCTGCCTCACACCTACCACCATTTTCTGCCTCTTCAGTTTCCCTTTTCTCTTTGGTCATGAGAACCACTTTGATTCATTTTAATTTTACCAGAGTGATCAAAAATACTCTCTGAAAGCAAATTTATATAGGAGAAAGCTTTTCTATTTTTACTCATGGGTTTTTCACTTCCCACTTTACTTTGTGCTCTTGAAAAGTACACCATATTAAGGATTCCACAAGAATTAGATTAAGTTTTGTCATACAGTTACTAAAAGATACTTTCTCAATATTACATGTATTTGGGCATGTAGATGCATATTGAAGATAATAAAAGTCTATTTCATTTAACTAATAAATAAATTTGTAAAAGTCTTTTTAGAAATTTGTTTAGTGAAGGGCTGTCAAACACAAATAGCAGATATTAAAAATGACAAATCAATAGTTGAAACCAACAATTGCTTACCTCTTAAAAGCATAAAATCATCTTTTATTTTAGAAATAACCAATTACCAAAAATATCAAACATTTCATTACAATTTTTTAAAGTAGTTTAGATTGTCCAGATGTTTGTAATCATGTACAAAAAAGCCTACTGATTGTCTATATTTGGTTTCACATGGCATCATTTGAAAGTAGCATCCATGGCATATAAAAATATTCCATAAGGCAATAATTTGGTGGGTGGTGACTTGAGGCTAGCAGATTCATTTGATTAGACTTCGGTACTAATGAGGCCTAGGCAATCAGTTTTGACCCACAATTGACCCCTTTGATTTAGTTAATTTTAATTAAGATTTCTAGTTAGCCTCAGCCAATTTTCTTGAAAATATATGCTTTTGGCTACAAAATGGATTGTGCCAAGTGAATGATCAAATGAACCTGTTATCATTATTCAAAAACAATATATATTGGTGTTGAAGTCTGTGTATAAATGATAATGCTTCAATAATAGCTCATATTTTTACATTAGTCAACTCTTTAAAGGAAGTATTAGAGCTCTAATCACTTAATAATGATGCATTCTATGTACCACAAATATACCAACATGTGAAATAAATGTTTTATGTTCATTAGTACCAATGAAAAATTGAGCCAAATCACTATATCATTATTTTGCTTAAATTAATGTTTGTCTTTTGATTAGTATTGTAAATTTCTAATATATTATCACAGATATCTCTGTTACTGTTTCTACGGTTCTCTTTTTTGTGCAATTATGTTAGACTATCAATAAGAGAAACAGAATGAGAGCTCATTGCATAAGAGCTCATTTGTTGACTCCTAAGACACTGGCCTGTGATAACAATCATCTCATACATCTTTATAGGTTAAGCTTTGTGAATCATGAAATGGAGATCAGATATGGCTAGTTACAGTGCATGTCAATGTGCTTTCCAGCCTTCAAGAAGCGATAATAATATTATTTGGTTTGTATTAGAAAATCTTGACAAAGGTATTATTTTGCCCAAGTGGGGACTTAGAAATTGACTGTATACATTAAGTGGTCTGTGTAAAACCACCAGTGGGTTTGGTAACTTGCTGTTCAATCCCAGACCCAGGTTGTTTGACTTCAAAATGTTGAGCCTAGCCATATACACTATTCAGGGTACTCTATGAGTCATAAATGAGTAAAGAGTACAAGGAATTGCACATTTTGAGTTTAAATATCAGGTGCAATGGATATTTTTATTTCATCGAAGCAGTAACAATTGGTAATTATTTTTTAAGTCACTACTTTTGTGTGTGTAGGACAAATGTGAAGAAATTTAAATGGATTTTGAGAAATATTGTGAACATTTTAATATACATAAAATACCAGTTCAGGAAACACAGTATTACGAAAATATATCTCTAATTGCAGACTGTTTCTTAGTGGTGCATCACATGGGAAATTAATTATATTAAAATGTTCAGCTTCCTGCTACATCAACAGTTGCAGATGAATAAGTCTACATATATTACAAATCATTTTTCAAACAAAATAACAGGGATTCTAAAATGTTTGACCATTATCAATGCTGGTAATTGATCAGAACAGGAAAATAAAGCTTTTAAAATAGCTAGCTTTGGAAACAATATAGCTTTGTTTTCAGTTGTTCAGAGAAACAAAGGGAGAGTTACTTTTATTTTTCAATAATATCATTGTCAGGGCTCAATTTTTGCTTCCAGTTAACATGCTTCTATAACTTTTAAGTTGGTTTTTATTCATTCAAAAGCCATTTATTTTTTATCATGTGCCATTATATACCTAGGAATTGAGTATACACATATTAAAGATATAGTTTGTGGCCTGGCGCGGTGGCTTACGCCTGTAATCCCAGCACTTTGGGAGGCCGAGGCGGGTGGATCACAAGGTCAAGAGATCGAGACCATCCTGGTCAACATGGTGAAACCCCGTCTCTACTAAAAATACAAAAAATCAGCTGGGCATGGTGGCACATGCCTGTAATCCCAGCTACTCAGGAGGCTGAGGCAGGAGAATTGCCTGAACCCAGGAGGCAGAGGTTGCGGTGAGCCAAGATTGCGCCATTGCACTCCAGCCTGGGTAACAAGAGTGAAACTCTGACTCAAAAAAAAAAAAAAAAAAAAAAAAAGATATAGTTTGTGCCATCAAAGAATTCATAATCTACTTGGTGAGACACACAAAGGAGTAAACGTTGTAATCTCATGTGATACATGCTATGATGCATGTGAGCCCTGAGTGCTAATGCAGGGCAATGTAAGAGAATCCTTCCCAGAATGGTGAGGCCAGGGTAGAGTTCTTGAAAGAGTCAATGCTTATGCTGAATCTTGAAGTCCATTTAACAAGTCTTCATACTGTTAGGGATGAGAATCGTGGATGATATTTTACACTGCGCTAAAATGTTTGGGTGGTATTCTATTCAGGAAGTATTCTTAAAGTGCAATAGTATGATGAGATTATATATATAATATTATAGTATGTATAATATGTAACATATATAAATTACATATTATATAATAGTATGATATATATTATATATATTATATATAATATATATTATATATAATACATATATTATATAATATATATTATATTATATATATAATATATATATAAATATTATATATAATATGATATATATCATACTATTATATAATATAGTACATAAATATGTATATTATATAATATATATTAGTATAATATGTCATACTATTATACTAATATATATACTATTATATAATCTGTAATATTCTATATGTAACAGTATGAGATTATTTATATAATATAGCATATTATACCATATGTATATGATATATACATACTTATATATATCTTTGTATTTAAAAAAATTATAAATTTATTATAATTAAAACAATAAACATCCATATATCTACCGCTTAGTATTTTCAAAATGTAAAATCTTGCAATATATGCCTTAGATTTATTTTTTAGTTTAGTAATAAAGTATTAAAAATATTTTGAAACTATCTATGTGACCATTACCAATCCTTTTTCCTTCTCTCCTTCATCGTAACCATAATCCTGAATTTGATGCTACTTTTTATTCCCATGTATATTTTACTCTTGTATTTATAACTAATATAGCCTCATGCATATATGATTCTCTGTGTGGGTAAATATAAAATAGCATTTTGTTTTTGTTCTTAAATTCTGTAAAAATTTAGTTGACTAAAGCAATAGCATTATACTGTTAGATTTATAATACACTCATGTAAATTTATACATATATGATTTTATGAAGTATGTATAACATTAATGATATTTTTGTTTTTTCCTTTCTCATCCATGAGGCTTTAATTGGTTTTCTTTGTCCTGACTTCCCTGACTAGTATCTCTCCTGATATGGTAAGTAGAAGTGATGCATTCATTCACATATTCATCTCAATTCTTCAAAAAAAAGATACAAAGTTGTCACTATGAAGAATGTTATTGACTGCAGATTTTTGATCCTACATATAATTAAGAAAGATTTTCTTTTACTTCTAGTTTTCTAAGCACATTTTTGTGAAACCATGAATTATTCTCTGCTTCTGTTGAAGTGATCACATAATATTTCTCTTTTAATTTATTGATGTGTTGATATAATCCTTCCTGCTGTGGCTCCTTGCTACCAAGATGATGATAATGATGGTATTTATCAGCAGGAGTATACAGGGCATCCACAGAGCACTGCATGCTCCTGGCAATATGCCCCTCCCCTTGCCTCAACGCTATCTTTGGCAGAATTAAAGAGGATGCCAAGAAAACTTCATGTGTTGCTGGCTAGTGTGTGCCACCCACATACTCCCTTCCTCATGTCTACCATCTGCCAAAGAGTTCACTTCTCAAAGGGAAGTTTAGTAAAACTAATTATTCACTCTTCCTCTAGAAAGTGACCAACACGGTAAATCTTTTGATGTCTTATGTTCCAGTTTAACCACTAAGCCCAAGACTTCAAGACCCTCATTCATCTCTTGAACTCTGATTCATACAATTCTGTGTATCTCTTCATCTGATATGCATTCTCCCTCTCACTCCTCTGTATGCTTAAACATCCTCACCATGGACCTCAAGATCTGCCATCATCAAAATTTCCTAGGGTCTTCTCTGAAGGTTCTTTTCACCTCTCTCTGCACGAAATCTGGCTGTCCTCTGATGACACTACATCTTTTGTAATTCTTTAAAGTATGGGTTTCCTAAGTCACTGATCAGGGAGATTAGTGGAGGCATCCTCTTTACACCCTTTGCTTCATCCATTTGTTAATCCTTTTTGTAGTTCTGAAAATGCATTTCATCAAATTTTACCACCAATATTCCTTCTTGTTTTGATAATATACTGATATTTAGGTCAGTAGCCTTAATCTTGATGATGTTGGTATTTATCCTTTAGGAGTGCTTAGGCAGTACTTCTTTCATAATTCATACTGATGTAAACATCCATGATGACTATTATTCAAGCATCTTGACCCTCAGTTTCTTAACTTCTCCACCTCAAATGATTTTATCCCTCCTTTCAATGTGGTCACCTCTGTTAGTCCATTTCATATTGTCATAAAGCAACACCTGAGGCCAGATAATTTATAAAGAAAATAAGTTTATTTTGGCTCACCGTCTCACAGACTGTACAGTGCTCGCATCCACTTCTGTGAAACCTCAGGAAGCTTTAACTCATGGCAGAAGGCAAAGAGAGAACAGGTATGTCACATGTTAAGAGAGGGAGCGAGAGGGAGAGGAGGAGATGCCAGACCCCTTTAAACAACCAGCTCTGGCAAAAACTAATTGAGTAAGAACTCATTAGTCACCAATGGGAGGGCACGAAGCTATTTATGAGGAGCCATTCCCATGACCCAAACATCTCCCACCAGACCCCACCTCCAACAGTGGGGATCACTTTCAACATGAGATTTGGAGAGGACACATATGCAAACTATATTACCACCCATGTGTGAGTTATACTCTAGTTTTTGTGATTACTAAGAACTATATGCTTACCTAATTCAGTTTAAAACTTTACTCTCACAGAACACTGTCTCTTATTTGTATACTTCACACCCTTACCCTTAATCTAACAAACTTTGGCCTTGTTGTGAATCCTATTCCAACCCAACTACATTTAATTTCTGTCATCTCCATCATGTCATCAGTTGTCTCCGTACAGAGGTTATATTTAATGACCTAAAACTATAACCAGTATTTTAAATATACTCTCAATTCCTTTGTATCTTTTCCCTTTCACTGGAACCTACTGAGAAGAAGAACCCTAAACCCTACTAAAATCCAACTATAAATCATACCACATTCTATTCCTAGTAGGGGTAACCAGTAGTCTAAATAAAATCCTTACAATTGCTGTGCTTTTTAAATATTATTACTGTACATGTGGATATTCCTTTACAACACACTGTTGAGTCTTGAAATTTGGGGAAGCTGTTATAAGTTTGCTCTGTGTGAATTAGTCTCTAAGGCAGATATTTGCATAGTTTATTGGGGAATGATTTTGGAAACTACACCTGTAAAGAAGTGATGGAAGCAGAATTAGGGATGAGGAGAAGGAGAACAGCAATACAGATGCAAACAGCTGGGTGTTGGGCTATGTGCCTGTAATCCCAGCTACTGGGGAGGCTGAAGCAGGAGGATTGCTTGAGAACTTGAGCCTGGGAAGTGGAAGTGGCAGTGAGCCGAGACAGCATCACTGCCCTCCAACCTGGGCGACAGAGCGAGACTCCATCTCCAAAAGAATCATTGACATAAGGCAAACATTATCATATAGAGAATAACTTTCCATTTTTTCATGTATCAGTTCTAAGTAGTGTGTACCTTGAAAACATCATTCCAACACTTTATCAAGACAGAATCTGACCAGTCTACTGGGTCCTATGGTCATGTGTACCTCTTTCTGTGTAATGTGACTTTTTTTCTCCATTGCAGTATTATATAAGAGCCTGCATCTATGGGTTAAACATTTTGCAGGCCTTTGATTGTTGCCTGAGCCTCCCTGAGCAGGGAAAGCAACCGTAAGCATGGTATTCATATATTTTAGTCAAGGAAAATTACTGCTTCTTCCAGGGTGAATGGAGTTTAAAGCGATTAAAGTATCATTGAATGGTTGGTGGATATTTTCGAGAGATGGATCTGTATATAGAGCTCAATATTAATCCCATTTGCAAGCAGTTTGGGAATTTAACAGCAGCAATTTAGTTCATGCATAACCTCCATCCTTGCCGCATGACTACACCATTCATGTCCCTGGGTTGCTAGCATTGGGGGAATGGAGGAGTGGTGCTGGAGATGGCTGATGTCAACTGGAAGAGAATAATTCTCAGAGCGATTTTAAAGCTTTAATTAGTAGTTTAGTGTCTTAATTCATTGCTTGTCTTTTTCACAATGAATAGTCTTTGGTTTTCCTTAACATGCCTTACAAAAATTTTCATATTTTATGACCATTACTATCTAACCATTCACATGCTTCTTCTGACTTCCTTGTTCTCAATTTTTCAAATTTTCTTCTTCCTTACTTGTGACTCACCAGTCAGATTATTTCCTATTCCCATGAAGTTATACCTGCTTCTTGTCTTTATACACAAGGTAGATTAGTTTTCCAATTGAAACTCTGCCTACTGGAAGAATTTCTTTTTTCTGATGTTTTGAAGACTGCCCATGAAGATAATATAGCCATAGTCAATATTTGGCTTGCACCTATATACTAGGTGAATTATCCATAAATTAAGATTGATCTTTCAGTATCTGACATCTGCCCATAAAGGGTCTCCCATATGGTCATAGGCTGATGTGAGGATGAGGCACCAGTGCAGATATGGTAGATATCATGGGAGTTTGGACCAGATGTTCTTGTGACTTAATTGTACCCCTTGGCCCTGATTACGCCCAGTTATTAATATTTCACAACCATCTTTCAGTGGATGAGTCGTGGCCTGCCTGATTCATGACACAGCAGGTTCTGGCCTCATTGTCACTTAGTGTCCCCAGACGGGCACACCATTTCTTCCAGGGTCTAATAGCATAGCATCTGATCATTTGCTTCAGATGGCATGGCCTTGTTTCCTATTACTAGGGACCAATTTTGGATTTATCCTACAGGAGCTGCCACAGATTCCAGAGTATTTTTTTCCTACCATCAATAGCCCTAATATCTTAGGGTTAGCCAGATTTTATGGCCATTGTGCCAGAGTTGCTTGCACTAGAACCTAGATCCACTGGACCCCACTCAAGGCTTGCAAAGTTCTATGTCCTAAGAGAAATAATTCCCAAACTGGAATATGCTGTTTCCTGTACCCAAAGAAGCTTATTCAACTTTATGCTTTCCTTTTAGTGGGTGCAGGTATAAACTGCAATCATTTGTTCTTTACTTTGAGGGAGTCTTCCTAGGCCTCTGGACCTGTAAAAACTTTGTTAAGGCAGTTGGCTGTTAAGCATGCATGGAATTTATTATTCACCTTTTGGAGTTCATTTGGTGTCTTGCTAAGGCTTCCAAGGTATTTATCACTATTTTCTCATGTGGCCTAATTAACATGGTATCATTAAAATAGGGGCTAACGTGATATTAGGCAGAATTTTCAGATAGTCTAGTTTCCTTTGAACTATAGTATGACATTAGTTGAGAATACTAATGCAGCCCTTGAATAAAACCATACCTGTATATAATCATTCATCCTAAGTGAAAGTGAACTATTTCTATTTCTGTTCTTTTTTCCACATATGAATAGGAAAATAATAAGATTGAAACTACAAATTCTTTACATTTGCAGTAGTCCACAGGGCCCATTCACTTTCTGTAGGGACCCAAGAGGTGAATGAAATGGGGAATGTGATCACCACCATTCGGGCATCATCTAGACTTTAGAGGGAGAAACTAACTCTTACCATGATTCCTGGAATTAAGTATTGCTTTTAATTGTTCATTGCATTGGATGTAGGGGAAGTTTCAAAGGTTCCTACTAGGACTTCACTAATAAAATAGTTTTAATTCTAAGACCAATGACTCAGTGCGGTAGTTCTCCCAACTAACAGGTACATCTACTTCAGTTGTAGATTTAGGGATTGGAGAAATTACCATTGATGACTCCATAGATCTAGTAGATCCTCTGTAAACTACATATGGGCCAAGACCTCATGTATGACCTGGCTTACATATGCTTCCACTCCAGTAGGGAACCCATATGTTGCTTTAGTTTCCTCACTAGCAATAATAACTCACCATTTATTAAACATTCATAAGTATTATTTTTTTTCCCTTAGGGTACACTTACCCGAATTAATGGCCATAATTCCCTATAGGGGATCATCACTGCCATATTCAGTTAATGTCATGTTGCTAGGTTCTTTCTCTTGACAGTGCTGAACTTTGCCAGAGCCCCATGATCCTAGAAAACAGTGATGGTTAAATAAATTCCTCTACTCGTTTTCATACAGAGAAAAATGTTCACAGCAAAGAACAAGCCTTCCCATATTACTCAGATAAGATTCCTGGATAATTCTTATTTACCTATGACAAGGTGCTATGTTCTGAATATTTGTGTCCCCTGCCCCCTGTGAAATTCATATGTTGAACCCTAACCCCCAATGTCATGGTTTTAAGAGGTGAAACTTTTGGGAAGTAATTTTGGCCAGAGCCCTTAATGGAATTAATGCCCTTCTCAGCAACTCCAGGGAAGGTAGCCCCCCTTCTCCCTTGTGAGGATACAGTGAAAGGCACCTTCTGTGAGTCAGAAAACAGGCTTTTTCTGGACATCAAATTTGACCAGCACCTTGATCTTGGACTTTTCATTCTCCAAATCTGTGAGAAATAAATTTATGTTGTTTATAAACTACCCAGTTTATGACATTTTGTTATAGCAACCCAAATAAAAACAAGGTCAGAACAATCCTCCAAATTCTCATTCTTTGTCTCATAAATATTTGCTGAACTATTCATCCCCATTAATCAATCAAAGCAAAATGCTTGGTAACCTGATCGAATTTTAGTTAAGCTTCTCTCCTCCTCATGAGACCATTAAGTTTGGCTCATTCCCCAATCCTAAGTGAGCCTGAGATCCGGAAAAACCTCTTCCTTAATGGTCCCTCCTGAGAATTAACTGCCCTCACGTGTCCTTCTCTCAATACAAAGTTTCTTTTGGCCTTGTTTGCTTCTTCCTATGCATTATTCCATTCTTTCACTCCTATTAAAAACTACCTGAAATCGGGTAATTTATGAAAAAAAGTTATAATTGACTCAAAGTTCCACAGGCTGGCTATACAGGAAGCATGGCAGTGGAGTCCTTAGGAAACTTACAATTATGGCAGAAGGTGAAAGGGAAGCAGGCACATGTTCACATGGTGAAGCAGGAGAGAGAGCCAAGGGGTAGGTGCTGCACACTTTTTTTTTTTTTTTTTTTTTTTTTTGAGACGTTGTGTCATTCATGTTACCCAGGCTGGAGTGCAATGGCGCGATCTCGGCTCACCGCAACCTCCGCCTCCTGGGTTTAGGCAATGCTCCTGCCTCAGCCTCCTGAGTAGCTGGGATTACAGGCACGCGCCACCACGCCCAGCTAATTTTTTGTACTTTTTTTTTTTTTTTTTAGTAGAGACGGGGTGCTGCACACTTTTAAACAACCAGATCTTGTGGGAACTCTGTCACAAGACAGCACTAGAAGGCTGGTGCTAAATCATTAGAAACCACCCCCGTGATCCAGTCACCTCCCACAGGTCTCACCTTCAGCCCTGGGGATTACAATTCAACATAAGATTTGGTTGGGAACACAGAGCCAGATCATATCAGCCTATAAAAGAAAAGCTCTTTTTTTTTGCCTAATGAAACACTAATAGATCCTATATTTGAAGCTTTCTCTCCACTGCAAGTTCCCATTAGTCTATAACAATAATCCTCCTCCCTTTATGGCAATAAGCTGTTGAACTAATCTTTTCTTCTGTCAAAGATTTGTGTTTTATTTGACACTCCTGCCTTCCAAAGGGTTCCAGGTCAGAAAAGTAGGTCCAGCAACTAGGCCGAAATTTGTCTCTTCATTGGGGCAGCTGCCCTCAGATTCCTGATCATCCATCCTTGGTTTTTTTGGTTGTATACATTGATCAATGTACTTACTGGTAGCCTGTCTACATTTTTCCCAGAAAAAAACCTTACTCTCTTTGTATGTCTATATCTCTTTGGGTTAGGATAATTTGGCTAGAATTCTAGTCTTACCACTTTTTACAATAATTGCACCCACCTTACTTATGATGATTAAGTGCTGCCACTGGTTCAGTCTAGTTCTTAAGTCCCCATTATTCCCCTAGCAATCGGAGAGGCAAGTTCTCTACAGCATCTCCCACCATTACCCCTGACCTGCAAATGACAGACACTATGGAACTTCTCAGAGATTCTAACCATCTTTTTATTAGAGCACTCCACTTCACTCTGGGAAGTATCCTTCAGGCCCTCTCATAAGATATTGTTTATTCACTTTAGCACACCTACTTCTCTAAGACTTCTGTTCTCCACTTCTACCACATTTCACACAGTTATCATATTTCTACTTCACTTATTCTGTGGCTACTGCTTCTGAGAGCAATCCAAACTCATTCTAATGGGTTCATTTTCAAGGTATACAACTCTGTAGCTTATACAATAATGACATAGTGACTTTTTTTTTATATCCAATTGTGTATTTCAACTCCTTTGATCCAGCACCCTCAGGATTCAGTCCTATATGTACTCTCCTGGTTCCTTCCAGTACTTACTGACTATGTAATGCAGCACCTTTGGATTACAGATAATTTCTTTTTGTAGCATATCTGTCACTTCTTTAGCTAGATCATGTTGGTGGTGGTGTGGACAAGAGCAGAGAAAGTTCAGGAAGGAGGCATGTGTTGGCTTTCAAGGCAGTCTCTGCATTTTCTCCAAGCAAGGGGGGATACCCCCTTTCAATAGAAAGAAATGAGCCCATTAGGTAAGCACAGAAGATTCAGGGAAATCTGGGCATTCTAGAATTTCTTGTGCATTGATCCAGATGTTTTCCTTTTAAATGTCAGTGTCCCATTCCTTCCCAGTTCTGACCTTAATGGAGCAACTTTCTCTGGGTGGAGAGCTTAATTTTCTCTGGAGCTCTGCTACTCACTGATTAAACCTGTGCTAGACCTTCAGCTTTCTTTTATTTGTCCTCCAGCTGCAGGAGATGAAAGGTTTGGTTTATGATTCTTAGGAGAACTTTTGGCTCTTAACTATTTGCCTGAAAGTGATGTTTAATTATTCTCATCTTGTCTTTGTTGTCTCCCCATAAATAGCCCTGAACAATAGACATCTAATTACTACTTTTCTTATATCTCTCAATGGCCTAAGATATTGCACCCTCCAATGCATCCCCTGCCAAAAGTTGACAACTATAGTTCACTGCCAGTGAAGATTTTAATAATTGCATTGCTGCATCACACTGGAGGCTAGTGATACTCCACCTATCACTAGTGATGTAGTTCTTACTTTTACTAGGCTGATGTTTTCAGCTCTCAAGTCTTATTTTAAAGTATGTTTTTTGTGACAAAATATCACTGGCTGAATTACTTAAGAAACAATTTCTAAGGCAGAGTCTTACATAAAGGTGAATTAAACAATTTACTTTCATAGCACACACTGTAACAAATTTTTTTAAATAAAGCTCATAAAAAGTACATCTAAATATAATAGAATTCAAATAGAAACCATTAACAAAAGAATATCTGAAAAAACCCAAATATCTAGAAATTAAACAACACTTCTAGGCCAGGTACAGTGGCTCATGCCTGTAATTCCAGCACTTTGGGAGGCCAACGCAGGAGGGTCACCTGAAGCCAGGAGTTAGAGACCATCTTGGACAAAAAAGCAAGACCCCATTCCTACAAAGAAAATAATTAATAAATATAAGATAAAACTGAAATAATTATAAAATAAGACTTCTAAATAACCCATGGATCAAAAAACTTTCAGAATAAATTCAATGTGTTTTGTACTAACTGCACAGAATGAAGTGAAAGCAGTGCTTAAAGAAAAATTTATAGCATTAATTCATATTTTTAAAGTAGAAAAAGTTATAATCAATAAAAAAGTGAAAAGGTTAATCACACGAAAGCAAGCAATAATAAAAATAAACTAGCAATTGATGAAATTAAAAATACAAAAATGATTTTAAAAATATGAAACCAAAAACATTATTATTATTGTTATTATTTGAGACAGGGTCTCACACTGTGGCACAGGCCAGAATGCAGTGGCATAATCACTGCTCACTGCAGCCTCAACCGTCTGGACTCAAGTGACTCTCCTGCCTCAGCCTCTTGAGTAGCTGGGATCACAGGTGTGCACCACCCACCTGGCTAATTATTTCATTTTTAAAAATACAGCCAGGGTCTTCCTGCACTGCAGAAGCTGGCAAAAACTTATTCTTTTAAACAAATAAATAAAATTGAAAATATTCTGAGCATGCTAATCAAGAATAAGAAAGGACATAATGATCAATATCAAAAATGAAAGAAGATTTATGCCTAGTACTGGCATTAAAACAGATTCACTGACCAATGGATCAGGATAGAAGGCCTGGAAACAAACGCACATTTATGGTCAATGGATTTTTGACAAAGGTACCAAGAATACACAATGGGGAAAGGAAAGTCTACTTAATAATGGTGCTGGGAAAATTGGTTTTCCATATGCAGAAGAATAAAATTAAAACCTTATTTTACATCATACATAAAAATCAACTCAAAACTGATTAAAAACTTAAACATAAGACCTGAAATTATAAAACTACCAGAACAAAACATAGGGGATAAAAATCCTAATGACATTGGTGGGGGCAAAAGTATTTTTGGATATGATCCTAAACACTGAGCCAAGAAAAGCAAAAATAGACAAATAGGATTGTATCAAACTAAAAACTTTTGTTCAGCAAAAGAAACAATAAACAAAGTGAAAGGACCACCCACAAATTGAGAAAAAATATTTGCAAACCATACATCTTATAATATCCAGAATATATAAGGAATTCAATTAATAGCAAGACAAATAACCCAATTAACATATGAAATCTTCAAAAGGTGATACCATAGAACTAGAGAGTAGAATGGTGATTACAAGGTGCTGGGATTTTGGGCGAAGGTGGGTTTGGAGAGTTGGTTAAAGGATATAAAATTTCAGTTAGATAGGAGAAATCAGTTCAAGAGATCTATAGTACAACATGGTAACTAAGTTAATAACAACATATGGTATTCTTGAAAATGCTAGGAGAGTGGGTGTTAAGTGTTCTCACCTCAAAAATAACATGAAATAGTATGTATTTTAATTAACTAGGTTTAGAGATTTCACATGTATATGTATTTCAAAAGATCATGTTGTTCACAATAAACACATACAGATGTATCTGTCAATTTAAAAAATAAAATACTAGCCAGGTGCAGTGGCTCACACCTGTAATCCCAACACTTTGGGAGGCCAAGGTGGGTGAATCACGAGGTCAGGAGTTCAAAACCAGCCTGCTTAAGATGGTGAAACCCCATCTCTACTAAAAATACAAAAAAAAAAAATTAGCTGGGCATGGTGGCAGAAGCCTATAATCCCAGCTACTTGGAAGGCTGAGGCAGGATCCCTTGAACCCAGGTGGGCAGAGGTTGCACTGAACTGAGATCACACCACTGCACTCTAGCCTGGGCTGTTGTGAGACTGTCTCAAAAATAAAAAATAAATAAATAAATGAAATAAAATAAAATACCAAAAATTGGGCAAAGGACCTGAAGAGACCCTTCTCAAATTGATACATGCTAATGATCAATGGGTTCATAAGAAAATGCTTAGTGGGGGATCCAAGATGGCCATTTAGGATTAGCTCAGGACTGCAGCTCCCAGTGAAAGCGCAGAGGTTGAGTGGACGCCGCATTTCCAGATAGATTTTTATTGCCCACAGAAAAGGAGATTCCCAAGCGGAGGAGCCTCATGGGTCGCCAGTGCAGCTGTTTTGGCCAGCATGGTCGTTTCAGTCCCCGTGGCTCTTTTGGCCCACATGGCTGCTTTGCGGTGCCCTGGCATGGCAATTCTCTGTACAAAACACACTGGTCCAGGTGCCTTTTAGCAGGTGATTAGAGCCCCGGGAAGGTGAAGTCACCCATTCATCTGTCTAAAAAGGGGTCTGAAATAGGGAGCCAGGACAGGAGATTACTGGGCAAAAAAAAAAGCCCCATGAATCTCAGCCCCACTGTTTAAGCTGGCGTAGTGAGTCGCCACATGGGATCCCGGCACCTTTTCAACAGGTGACTGGAATAACTGGGAGAGAGTCAACCATTCAACTAAAAACCAAAAGGCTCTGAGGCAGGGAGCCAGGTGATCAGGCTCGGCTGGTCCCGCCCCCACAAAAGAACAGCAATCAGAAACTCTTTGGATTGACAATTTCACAGCAAGCGCAGCTGAACCTGGGACAGTCGGTCCAGCTCTGTGGGAGGGGGCGTCCACCATTGCCGAGGCACTCCATCACTACACACATAGTCCGCGATTGCTGAGGCAGCCCACCGTTGCCAAGGCAATCTGCCATTACAGAGAGAGTCCACCATTACAGAGGCGGGCCACCAATGCTGAGAAAGTTCTAATTACACCCATATAAACAGGAATGCAGGGAAGTTCACACGACAGCTGGGCGGAGCCCACAGCAGCTCAGCAAAGCCTCTGCAGGCAGACAGTGACTAGGCTGCCTCCTTGCTGTGCAGGGCAGCCCTGAAAAAAAGGCAGCAGCACAATGGAAACTCATAAATAAATCCCTAACTCCCTGGGACAGAGCACCTGGAAAAAAAAAAAAGAGGTGTTTATGAGTTGTGCTGCAGCAGACCTAAACGTATCTGCTCAGCAGCCCTGAGTGAAAGATAGAGCTCACAACTCAGCACCTGAGCTCATATAAAGGACTGACTGTCTCCTCAAGCAGCTCCCTGACCACCATATATCCAAAGGGTAACCTCATAAAGGAGAGATCAGACTGACATTTACCGGGTATCTTTTGGGACAAAGATAGCAGAAAAAGAAACTGGTAGCAACCGTTACAGTTCTGCAGCTGCTGCAGGTGATCCCCAGGCAAGCATGGCCTAGAGTGGATCTCAGCAGCCCTACAGCAGAGGGGCCAGACTGTTGGAAAACTAAGAAACATAAATAACTTCATTATCAACAAATTGGACATCCACTCAGAGACCCAATCTGAAAGTCAGCAACTACAAAGACGACAGGTGGATAAATCCACAAAGATGGGAAGAAACCAGTGCAAAAAGGATGAAAATACCCGAAACCAGAACACAACTCCTACAAGGGATCACAACTCCTCACCAACAAGGGAACAAGGCTGGATGGAGAATGAGTGTGATGAAATGACAGAATCAGGCTACAGAAGGTGGGTAATAAGGAACTTCCATGAGCAAAGAAACTAAGAATGTTGAAAGAAGATTTGATGAAATGATAACAAGAATGGACAACTTAGAGAGGAATATAAGTGAATTGATGGAACAGAAAAACACAACACAAGAACTTCGCGAAGCATGCACAAGTTTCAACAGCCGAATTGACCAAGCAGAAGAAAGGATATCAGAGGTTGAAGATCAACTCAATGAAATAAAACGAGAAGGCAAGAATAGAGAAAAAAGGGTAAAAAGGAATGAACAAAGTCTCCAAGAAATGTGGGACTATGTGAAAAGACCTAATCTAAGTTTGATAGGTGTACCTGAATGTGAGGAAGAGAATGAATCCAAGCTGGAAAATACTCTTCAGGATACTATCCAGGAAAACTTCCCCAACCTATCAAGGCAGGCCAATATTCAAGTCCAGGAAATACAGAGAACACCACAAAGATGTTCCTCAAGAAGAACAACCCCAGGCACATAACTGTCAGATTCACCAGGGTTGAAATGAAAGAGAAAATGCTAAGGGCAGCCAGAGAGAGAGGTTAGGTTACCCACAAAGGGAAGCCCATCAGACTCACAGCAGATCTCTCAGCAGAAACCCTACAAGCCAGAAGAGAGTAGGGGCCAGAATTCAACACCCTTAAAGAAAAGAACTTTCAACCCAGAATTACATATCCAGCAAACTAAGCTTCATAAGTGAAGGAAAAATAAAATCCTTTGTGAACAAGCAAGTACTCAGAGATTTCATCACCACCAGGCCTGCTTTACAGGAGGTCCTGAAAGAGACTCTACACATAAAAAGGAACAGCCAGTACCAACCACTACAAAAATAAACAAAATGTTAAAGAGCATCAATACAATGAAGAATCTATATCAACTAATGGGCAAAACAGCCAGCTAGCATCAAAATGACAGTATCAAATTCACACATAACAATATTAACCCTAAATGTAAATGGACTAAATGCCCCAATCCAAAGACACTGACTGGCAAATTGGATAAAAAGCCAAACCCATCAGTGTGCTGTATCCAGGAAACCCATCTCACATGAAAGGATACACAAAGGCTCAAAGTAAAGTGATGGAGGAAGATTTACCAAGCAAATAAAAAAAAAGCAGGAGTTGCAATTCTCATCTCTGATAAAATAGACTTTAAAGCAACAAATTTGAAAAGAGACAAAGAAGGACATTACATAATAGTAAAAGGATCAATGCAACAAGATGAGCTAATGATCCTAAATATGTATGCACCCAATACAGGAGTACCCACATCCATAAGGCAAGTTCCTAATGACTTACAAAAAGACTTAGACTCCCACACAATAATAGTGGGAGACTTTAACACCCCATTGTCAATATTAGACAGATCAACCAGAAAGAAAATTAACTAGCATATCCAGGACTTGAACTCAGACCTGGAACAAGCAAACCTAATAGACGTTTACAGAACTCTCCACCCCAAATCCACAGAATATACATTCTTCTCAGCACCACATCACACCTACTCTAAAATTGATCACATAATTGGAAGGAAGTCACTCCTCAGCAAATGCAAAAGAACGGAAATCATAACAAACAGTCTCTCAGACCACAGTGCAATCAAGTTAGAACTCAGAAATGAGAAACTAACTCAGAACCACACAGCCTCATGGAAACTGAACAACTGACTCTTGAATGTTGACTGGATAAACAATGAAATGAGGCAGAAATAAAGACATTCTCTGAAACCAACGAGAATGAAGGTGCAGCATACCGGAACCTCAGGGACACATTTAAAGCAGTCTCTAGAGGAAAATATATAGCAATAAGTGCCCACATGAGAAGAAAGGAGAGATCTAAAATTGACACCCTATCATCAAAATTGAAAGAGCTAGAGGAGCAAGATCAAAAAAAACTCAAAACCTAGCAGAAGAAAGGAAATAACTAAGATCACAGCAGAACTGAAGGAGATAGAGACACAAAAAACCCTTCAAAAAATCAATAAATCCAGGAGGTGGTTTTTTGAAAAGGTCAACAAAATAGACAGACCACTAGCCAGATTAATAAAAAAGAAAAGAGAGAATAACCAAATTGATGCAATAAAAAAGAATAAAGGGGATATCACCACAGATTCCACAGAAATTCAAACCATCATCAGAGATTATTACAAACAACTCTATGCACATAAACTAGTAAACCTGGAAGAAATGGAAAAATTCCTGTACACTTGCCTCCTCCCAAGCCTAAACCAGGAAGAAGTCGAAACCCTGAATGGACCAATAACAAGGTCTGTAGTTGAGGCAGGAATTAAGAGCCTACCACCCAGAAAAAGCCCAGGTCCAGACAGGTTCACAGCCGAATTCTACCGGAGATACCAAGAGGAGATGGTACAATCCCTTCTGAAACTATTCCAAATAATCCAAAAGGAGGGAATTCTTTCCAAATCATTTTATGAGACCAACATCATCCTGATACCAAAAACTGGCAGAGACTCAACAGAAAAAAAAAACTTCAGGCCAATATCCATGATGAATATTGATGCAAAAATCTTCAATAAAATACTGGCAAGCCAATTGTAACAGCACATCAAAAAGCTTATCCACCATGATCAAGTAGGATTCATCCCAGGGATGCAAGGCTGATTCAAGATAAACAAGTCCATAAACGTAATTCACCACATAAACAGAACCAAAGACAAAAACCACATGATTATCTCAATTGATGCAGAGAAGTCCGTTGACAAAATTCAACAGCACTTTATGTTAAAAATCCGCAATAAGCTAGGTATTAACGGAACGTATCTCAAAATAATAAAAGCTATTTGTGACAAACCAACAGCCAATATCATACTGAATGAGCAAAAACTGGAAGCATTCCCTTTGAAATCTGGCACTAGACAATGATGTCCTCTCTCACCACTCCTATTCAATATAGTAATGGAAGTTCTAGCCAGAGCAATCAGGCAAGAAAAAGAAATAAAGTGTATTCAAATAGGAAAGGAGGAAATCAAATTGTCTCTATTTGCAAACGACATGATTGTATATCTAGAAGACCCCACCGTCTCAGCCCAAAGTCTCCTGAAACTGATAAGCAACTTCAGCAAAGTCTCAGGATACAAAATCAATGTGCAAAAATCACAAGCATCCCTATACGCCAATAACAGACTTACAGAGAGCCAAATCAAGAATGAACTGCCATTCACAATTGCTACAAAGAGAATAAAATACCTAGGAATACAACTAACAAGGAACGTAAAGGACCTCTCCTTGAAGAGGTCCTTTACGTTCCTTGTTAGTTGTATTCCTAG
>NW_022436969.1:2400316-2400902 GCF_009761245.1 Sapajus apella | reverse complement strand
ATTGTCTCTATTTGCAAACGACATGATTGTATATCTAGAAGACCCCACCGTCTCAGCCCAAAGTCTCCTGAAACTGATAAGCAACTTCAGCAAAGTCTCAGGATACAAAATCAATGTGCAAAAATCACAAGCATCCCTATACGCCAATAACAGACTTACAGAGAGCCAAATCAAGAATGAACTGCCATTCACAATTGCTACAAAGAGAATAAAATACCTAGGAATACAACTAACAAGGAACGTAAAGGACCTCTTCAAGGAGAACTAGAAGCCACTGCTCTACGAAATAAGAGACGACACAAACAGATGGAGAAACATTCCATGTTCATGGTTAGGAAGAATTAATATCATGAAAATGGCCATACTGCCCAAAGTAATTTACAGATTCAACGCTATCCCCATCAAGATACCAATGACCTTCTTCACAGAAATGGAAAAAAAACACCTTAAACTTCATATGAACCAAGAGAGCACGCATAGCCAAGTCAATTCTAAGCAAAAAGAACAAAGCAGGAGACATCACACTACCGGACTTCAAACTATACTACAAGGCTACAGTAATCAAAACAGCATGGTACTGGTACCA
>NW_022436969.1:2306427-2400216 GCF_009761245.1 Sapajus apella | reverse complement strand
GACACAACATATCTACAACCATCCAATCTTTGACAAACCTGACAAAAACAAGCAATGGGGAAAGGATTCCCTGTTTAATAAATAGTGTTGGGAAAACTGGCTAGCCATGTGCAGAAAGCACAAACTGGACCCCTTCCTGACAACTTACACTAAAATTAACTCTAGATGGATTAAAGACTTAAACATAAGACCTAACACCATAAAAACCCTAGAAGAAAATCTAGGCAAAACTATTCAGGACATAGGCATAGGCAAGGACTTCTTGACCAAAACACCAAAAGCATTGGCAACAAAAGCCAAAATAGACAAATAGGACCTAATCAAACTCCACAGCTTCTGTACAGCAAAAGAAACAGTCATAAAGTGAATCAGCAACCAACAAAATGGGAAAAAAATTTTGCAGTCTACCCATCTGACAAAGGGCTGATATCCAGAATTTACAAAGAACTAAAACAGATTTACAAGAAAAACAAACAAACAAACAAACAAGCCCATTCAAAAGTGGGCAAAGGATATGAACAGACACTTTACAAAAGAAGACATACATGAGGCCAACAAACATATGAAAAAATGCTCATCATCACTGGTCATTAGAGAAATGCAAATCAAAACTACATTGAGATACCATCTCACGCCAGTTAGAATGGTGATCATTAAAAAATCTGGAGTCTTATTTTTTAAGAAATACATTTTGTAAGGCTAAGCTACCATAGATACTGATTCCTCTAATGGATCTGGGTGAAGTAAATTGAAAACCTTCTGAAAAGTATTTACCATTCTAGATGCCATTAAGAACATAGATTCATGGGAGGAAGTCAAAATAACAACATTAGCAGGAGTTAGGAAGAAGCTGATTCAAACCCTCCTGAATAACTTTGAAGGGTTCAAGCCTTCAGTGAAGGAACAGCAGATATAACAGAAACTGCAAAAGAACTAGAATATAAGTGGAGCCTGAAGATGTGAATAATTACATTTTATAATAAAATTTTTGATAAAATTTCATAAATTTTTAATAAATGAGGAGTTGTTTCTTATGAATGAACACATAAAAGTGGTTTCTTGAGATGGAATTTACTTCTGGTAAAAATGCTGCAAACATTGTTGAAATGAAAACAAATATTTAGAATATGATATAAACTTGGTTGATAAAGCAGCATCTTTCATGAAAGGAAGGGTCAATTGATGTGGTAGACTTCATATTTCTTCTATTTTAAGAAATTACCACATCCACCTCCACCTTTAGGAACTACCATTCCTGATCAGTCAAGCCATCAATCTTGAAGCAAGACTCTCTACCAGCAGAAAAATTATAACTTGCTGAAGGCTCAGAATATCATTAGTATTTTTCAACAATAAATTATTTTTAAATTAAGGTATGTACAATTTTTAAGACATAATGCTATTATATGCTTAATAGACTGCAGTATCCTATGAATATAACTTTTATAGGAACTGGGAAAACAAAAAAATTTGTTACTCATTTTATCAACATTTGCTTTATTTCGGTTGTCTAGAACTGAACTTATAATACACGTACACCTGTATACACAATGGAAGACTATTCAACTTTTAAAAAAGAACAAAATTCTGTCATTTGAGATCACATGGGGATGATTAGAGGACACTATGCTAAGTGAAATAAGTCAGGCACAGAAAGACAAATACTGCATGATCTTATGAATCTTAAAAGAGTTGAATTCACAGAAATAGAGAGTAGAATGATGGTTATCAGTATCTGATGGGAAAGGCAAGTGAGGAAATGGGGAGTTACTGATCAAAGGGTACAAAATTTTAGCTAATAAGGAGGAGTGAGTTTTGACTGCACATCAGGGTGATTAAAGTCAATAGCAATCTATATTTCAAAAGTACTACAAGTAAATTTCAATTGTATCATCACAAAAAATGTCAAGTGAGGTGATGGATATGTTAATTAGCTTGATTTAATTACTTCATATTTTTTGTGTGTGTATCAAAGTATCACATTATAATCTATAAATGTAATACAATTATTATTTTAAATTAAAATTATTATAAATGTTAAAGATTTAAGAATAGAGAGACACTATAAAAATTCTGTTTCTGCAAATTTATAATGTGGATAGAATGAACCAATTTCTTCAAGACACAAAGTACAAAAAATTCATGAAAGAAATACATAATTTGAATAGATTTTTCATTTATTAAATAAGTGAAATTGATAATTTGTAGCCTTCTAAAAATGATACCTTGTCAATTTTAGTTTCACTGTTTATTTCTACCAAACATTTAAGGAAGAAATGATACTTGTTCTCCAAAGTTTCTTCCAGAAAAAAGAAGCAAAGAAATACTTTCTAACTCATTATTTGAGGCCAGCATTATGCTAATACTAAAACTATATGCAGACATGCATAAGGAAACTATAGCCCAATATCTCTAATGAACACAGAGGCACAAACCGTCAGCAAAGAATTAGCAACTCTAATAATTAAACAATGTGTTAAATTAATTATAGGCCACATCCAACAGGGATTTATTTCAGGTACAAAGTCTGGTTCGATTTTCAAAAGTCAATTAATCTCACTTTCCCATACACTAACAATTAACAGTTGAAATTTGAAGTTAAAAAATACATTTACAATAGCATCCAAAATTATGCAATATGTATATATCTAACAAAATAATTAAGAATCTGCTTGCTGAAACCACAAGGAAAATCTAAATAGATGGAGATATATCATGTGATCTTGGATTGAAAGACTCAATATTATTTAGACCTCAGTGCTTCCAAATGTGACCTATTAATTTAATGCAATCTCATCAAAATCTTTGCAAGTTATTTTATAAATATTGACAAATTTACAAAGGCTATTCAGTGGAGAGAAAATGGTCTTTTTAACAAGTGATACCTGAAAAATTTAACACCTGCAAACAAATAAATAAACTAACCTAGACACAGACACTACAGCTCATAAAAAATTTACTTGAAATGAGTAAGAGACCTAAATGCAGAATGTAAAACTACACAATTTGAAGAAGTGAGCATGTGAGGAAATCTTTGTGATCTTGGAGTTGGATACATGTTTTCAGATGCAATATAAAAGTGTGATCTATAAAATAAACAATTGTTCATCTGGATATTATAATTAATAATTAAATAACAAAATTTATTTAATTAGATTCTTTACAACTAAAAACTCCTGCTTCCTGAGACACTGTTAAGAGAATGCAGTCACAAGCCCTAGACTGGGAGAGCATATTTGCAAAACACATATCTATGAAAGAAGTTGGATCAAAACATTTAAAGAACATTTACAAGTCAAAAGTAAAAGTAAAAAATAAATCTACCTGATTAAATTTATGAGCCAAATATCTGAACAGCTACCACTCCAAGGAATATATACAGATTGCAAATAAGCATATTAAAAGATTATTTACATCATGTTATTAGGAAAATGCAAATTAAAAGAAAAGTGAGACAGTGCTACGTACTTATAAGTTGGTGGTACTGCAGAAAAATGAAAGCTCTCATACACTTTCAATCAGACAATAACGTAATATAACAAATTTAGGAGCTAAGTGTAGTAGAGTGCATTGTATACCCTACAGTACAATAACACCATTCCTAAAAACTTAAAGCAGGGGTCTTTTATCCTGGGGTTATATCAGAACCACTTAGTGAACCTGTAACTTGTGAAAACAATTTTCCATGATACCCCAATTAACACAGAATCTTTGGTGATGGAGTTCAGCATTCAGAGTTATTTAATATTTATCTGTCAAAAGAGTTCAAGAGTCCAAAGGTCAAAGAACCTGGAGTCTGATGTCCAAGGACGGGGGGGATGGAAGGAAGCATAGAGCATGGGAAAAATATGAAAGCCAGAAGCCTCAGCAAGCTAGCCTATCCCACCTTCTTCTGCCTACTGTCTTCTGGCCATACCGGCAGCTGATTGGATGGTGCCCACCCACTTTGAGGGTGGGTCTTCCTCTCCCAATCCACTGACTCAATGCCACTCTCCTCTGGCAAAACACTCATAGACACATCCAGAAACAATATTTTATTAGCTATCAAGGCATTCTTTAATCCAATCAAGTTGACACCTAATACTAACCCTCACAAGTCCAAGAAGCCAGCTTGGTACCCATATACATCTCTTGAAATTATATTTAATCTCCAAATAAAGACAATAATAAGATCATAATTTCTTCTAACATAACACACTATCCTTCATACAGTGGGAAGCACACGAATCCTTAATCTAAATGCTATTACATAAAGTTAACAACACTTAAATGTTGATATGAAGTCAATAAATCTTATTTCACATTATAAAGGGAAAATAAATAAAATAAAATATAAAATGAAGATTTTAGTACAAGCATGTACGTGCACAAACATATTCTTAACAAAGTAGGGAGGAATACTCATGACAATTACAGTCCTCGTTTCTGGAACTGGTATTGATAACTACTTTCTTCTCTACCCATTCTGTATTCCCTTTGCCTTCATCAAGCACCTTGGCAGATGATGATTTTTCACCCGGTAAAGTGTGCAAACTTTCATTCCTGAAGGGTGTGAACCATTAGTAGCCCTGTCTGAATTGGGTTGTTGTAGCTTCTCATTGAGCTTAGGCGCAAGGCATGGTAATACTAAGAGACACCCTAAGTGATCTATATTTCAGTAATACTCTACCTTACCTGCATTGCGGATTAGTAGTCTGATTTCATCTTGATATTTTGGGTCAGTCAACCCAGACAACACTGTAACTCCCTTCTTAGCCTGTTGATTTAAAGGCAGGAGGAGCCCAAAGTGGCCAGGTGTTAACCTTCATTTCCAGTTTAATTGAATCATTTTGTGTCCTGGTGGTGACATTCCTCCCTCTGAAACTAAGACCTCTAGGCCAGCAGAACATAATATCGTGGGAATAAGAAGCAAAAATTTTGCTAGTGTATCACCAGGGGTGATGGTAAATGGTGCCACTTCCACTTCCACTCCTTGACTCCTGGACCCATGAATCCTGGCTATGGTAAAAAGAGTACCATATATTGGACTCTGATTCAGAGCATACACAGCCTTCTGGACAACTTTGTCCTAGCCCTGCAAAGTATTTTCACCTAGTTGGCATTGCAATTGTGACTTCAAAAGGCCATTCCACCATTTTATCATTGCAGCTACTTCAGGATAATGGAGAACATGGTAAGACCAGTAAATTCCATGAGTATGAGCCCACTGCCACACTTCTTTAGCTGTGAAGTAAGTACGTTGGTCAGAGGCAATAGTGTATGGAATACCATGACAGTGGAAAAAGCATTCTGTGAGTCCATGCATGGTAGTCTTGGCAGAAGCATTGTGTGCAGGATAGGGAAATCCATATCTAGAGTAACTGTCTATTCTATTGAGGACAAACTGCTGCCCTTTTGGGTAACCTGATAATTGGGCTGGAGTAACACACGCAAATGAGGAATGTGTTGCCTCCAATACCCAAATAGGACTACTAGGCATTGTAGCTTTTTCATGGTTGTAGGAGGGACAAATGCAACAACCACTGCCACTGAACCCCTAAAAATTTCACTGAGGTAGAAAGTCCAAGAATTTAAGTTGGTTTTATTTCCCACCCTCTGGAACACAAATAGCTCACCATTAAGTCCAGTGTGATTGTTACTTCTTGCTCACTGGATCCAATCAACATAATGTCATCTATGTAATAAACACATGTGATATCTTGTAGAAGGAAAAAGCTATAAGGATTGCTGCAAACTAGATTGTGACACAAAGCCAGACAGTTAATATATCCTGAGGTAGGACAATGAAGGTATGTTACTGGTATTACCAGCTAATGGAAAATTGCTCCTGGTGTGCCTTATGAACAGGAATGGTGAAAAAGGCATTTGTCAAATCAATGGCTGCATACCAAGTACCAAGAAGTGTGCTAATTTGCTCAAGTAATGAAACCACATCTGGTACTGCAGCTGCAATTTGAGTCACCATTTAGTTAAGCTTCCAATAATCCATTGTTATTCTCCGAGATCCATCTGTCTTCTGCACAGGCCAGATGGGAGAGTTGAAGTAGGATGTGGTGGGAATCACCGCCCTTGCATCTTTTTAGTCCTTGATGGTGGCACTAATCTCTTCAATCCCTCCAGGGATGAGATGTTGGTTTTGATTTGCTATTATTCTAGCTAGAGTCAGCTCTAATGGCTTCTGTTTGGCCTTTGCCACAGTAATAGCCCTCATTCTACTTGTCAGGGAGACAATGTGGGGATTCTGCTAACTACCAAGTATATCATCTACGCAATTAGGCATTCTGGCGAAATGACCACAGGATGAGTCCAGGGACCCACTGGATCCACTGTAAGTCAGACCCAAGCTACAACTCCATTAATTAACCTGACACCCATAAGCCCCTACTCTAACTGGAGGGCCACAATGACATTTTGAGTCCCCTGAAATCAATGTCAGCTCAGAACAATTGTCTAGGAATCCCTGAAAGTTCAGATTATTTTCCTTTCTCCAGTACACAGTTAACCTGGTCTAAGGCCAGAGGCCTCCTTGGGGAAAGATGGGAGAAAGATTAACAGTATAAATTGTGGGTGGTATAGTGAGGCTTTCTCAAGGGGACCTGGCCTCTTCTTCATTCAAAGGGTTCTGGATCTGTAAGCTGGCTCAGATTTGGACATTGATCAAGGGGCAATGATTCTCTATCTTTATAATTCAAATTAGTCTTTTATCTACTAGTCCTGGAAGTTTTCTGCTTATACAAATTAAGTAAGAGTGTAGTAGGCTTCCTATCAATTTCACTTCTAGGAACACTATGATTAATTAGTCAATGGCAGAGCTCTACATGAGCCAGTCTATTCTGATTGCTGCTTTGCCTGGCTGTCCTTTATAACTATGACCACCCCTCACAAACCTATTTCACAATGTACTGGTGAAGGGTATGTCTTCTGGGCCCTCCCAGTTGGCATAAGTAAGTCTAAAATGACAAATCCAATCTAGCATTCCAATCTCCCTATGTCTTTGGATCTCTTCCTGGACACTAAAGAACAGGCATTTCTAGCTTGCTCACAGTGGGGCCATCTTTTGATCCATGTTTCAGCTGACTAAGAAAATAAACTTAGAAACTTTTTTAACTTCTGAGGCTGCAGCATTAAATGCACCTAATATTAATCATCACAGTGTCATAGTTGTGAACTTCCTGAGAATGATTTATTTCTTTGTTTTGGTTATATTCTGACTGCTTAACAACAATAGTGAACATATTGATGATTTAAGAAAACTGCAGTAATGATACAGATTGCTAAGTAAGAGAAAAGTAAAAAATGGGGTAGAGAAATAAATTCTCTAATAGACTAGAAATAAAACCAGAAAAAATGAAAGATTTTAGATAAGAACATTAGAGGACTTTAAATAAAATAGCACATTGGAATTCTGAGTAGAGAGAACACAAATGTAACACAAAAGCCTCAGTAACTTGCTTACCTGAGAAAAGCCTAAGCACAGGCTGGAACTTGAAATGCTGTAAATTAATATATGATTTTAATATGCAGCCCCATGAAAACTAATTTGCATGTTATAATTACCTTTCCAACTGTCTTTCACAAGATAACTACACTGCCATTAACAAAACTTTAATGTATCACTTTTTTTTCTACTAAATAAATTTGGTTTACAGTATTGCTTATTATTTCTAATGAAATGGCAAAACCCCCTCATGCTTCATCAAGCAGAAATAATTGGGAATATTTGGAGTTTTGATTTTATTGTGAAAGAATACTTCATAGCAGTAGCTAAATTAATGACATTGTTTTTCAAATAGCTGCAGTACAATAACTCACATCTTATAAAAATTCTTCATTTTAGTTAAATTAGGTCTTGACTTGTGTGAAGCTAGCTTTGTGGCACTCAAGAAGAGGAATGATAAGAACACAGGAAGTGCAGAGGAAGATTACTTGTTATACTTAATTCATCTTCTGAAACCTTAACTCCTATCATTTCTGAAAAAAAGTAGGGAATCAATCCACTTACATACAAATAAAAATGCAAAATCTATGTTCCCCAACCTCAGCGTTAAATAAATTTCATATAGATTTAAATACTGGAGAGAAAAGAAAAATGAGTAGATGTTTGAATAAAAAGTTATTTTCAACAGGCAAAAGTCAGAGATAACTGGGCATTTAGAAGTAAATATAAATGGCAAGCAACCGATGTCAAATTTAACGGAAGTGTTATTTTGGCAAATTCTTGCCTGCCTAATAAGTAATCTGCTACATAATCTGTTGGCTCAGCATTTCCACTCTAATCTGCTACTGAGGTCTAAGTGACCCATGTCCTCAGTCAACTAACAAAGTCCCTATCACCAATCAAAGTGAACCAACGTGGGCTCCCACTTCCACCTTCATCTTCATGCTCATAGCTAATGTTCTCTACCTTGTCCACAGGCTGAAATCTTCCTATTCTCTAAGGCTGAACTCAAATTCCAATTACTTTGGACTACTCCCTCTTTGAAGAAATCTTATTCTTCAGTTGTTATAAGAACATGGACATGTTGCGGGGAACATCATATACTGAATTCTATTGGGGGTCATGGGGGCAGGAAGAACATCAGGAAATATAGGTAGTGAATACTGGTCTTAATACTTAGGTGATGGGTAGATCTGTGCAGTGAATCACCATGGCACACATGTTTACCTATGTAACAAATCTGGACATCCTACCCATGTACCCCAGAACATAAAATAAATATTGATCGGGCAAAAGAAAGAACTTGCTCTTATTTATTTTGTTATTCCTATCAGCAACCAGATCATTTCCTAGTAAATAAAAGTGTTTAATAAATATTTTTTTTCATAGAATGGAATACTCTAGTTAAATAAAAGACATTTTTAACCTGATGGTCAAAATACAGAAAATGGCACATAAATGACTTGCAATATGTACCTCGTAATTATAGCTGTTATTGTATTGTGTAAATGTGTTACATATAAGTTTTCTTTTTTGCTATTGGCATAAATTACTGAGAATATTTTCTCTCCCACCTTAGTTGTAGCTTTCTAAATGAGTGGGAAGAAGTGGAGAAACTGAAGACACTTTATAATTAATATTCTTTTCATATTTTATACCGAAGAATTTATTTGTTAAGAAACAAAAACCTATGCTTTTGGATTAATCACTTGAAAATGATTATAAATGGTGAGGTCCTTTTTATAAATTATTTATGTTTATTTTTGCTACATTTCTCTATTTATCTTTTATGTAAACAAACTATTGAAATAGCACTTCTGAATCTTCAGTGAGCCTGACATTATTTACTGTAGTTTTAAAGGCACTATTTTCTGTTTGTATGAGTATGTATTTTACAAATATCTTTTATAAGAGCAAAAATCATAAAAGGCAAGAAATTTAGGAATGAATTCAGTGCTCCTCTTTTAGATAAAGAAGGAAACAATAAGAGAATTCACAGAAATTACACTCAGATGAGTTTTGGCTCAACCCAGGGCCTCTGACTCTGTTTGCTAAGGGAGACTGTAATTTATTCATGTAAACACATGGTTTTCTTAAGGAATGTTTACATACACTGTTGGTAGGAGTGTAAACTAGTTCAGCCATTGTGGAAGACAGTGTGGTGATTCCTGAAAGACATAGACAGAAATACCATTTGACCCACCAATCCCACTTCTGGATATATACCTGAAGGAATATAAATCATTCCACTGTAAAGTCACATGCACTTGTATGTTCAGTGAAGCACTTTCAGAACAGCAAAGACATGGAATTCACCTAAATGTCCATTAGTGATAGACTGGATAAAGAAGATGTACATATAACCATGGGATAATATGCAGCCATGAAAAAGAACAAGGTCATGTGCTTTGCAGGGACATGGATGGAGCTAGAAGCCATTATCCTTAGCAAACTAACACAGGTACAGAAAACCAAATACTACATTTTCTTCCTTATAAGTGGGAACTAAATGATGAGAACACATGGATATGTAGAAGGAAACAACATACACTGGGGCCTTACAGAGGGTGGAGGATGGGAGGAGGAAGAGGATCAGAAAAATTAACTAATGGGTACTAGGCTTAATGCCTGGGTGATGAAATGATCTGTACAGCAACCCCCCATGGCACAAGTTTACCTATGTAACAAGCCTGCACTTGTACCCCTGAACTTAAAAGATTTTTTAAAAAAGAAATATTTTTCTTATTTGTTGCTACAATTTTTATGCATTTTCCTCAGTCTGGCAGTGTAAGCTCATTCACATTCACAACTGTCTCTTCCTATGGATATCTCTACATATTGCTACAATCTTGAGATTAATAATGATGATTCTGTAAATACACCACCTAGGTTTGAATCCTGGTATGCAAACCTCAGCTTTGTCACCTTGCCCAAGATTGTACTTTATAGAATTGTTTCTAATATTATAGTAAAAAATACAATGTATTTAAAGTTTTACCTAGACATGTGAACACTATAATCACTCAATGAATGTTATTAAAAGTCTTGAATTTTCCTAGATTTCTTCAGTATCTAGTTTTAGAGCAATTTACTTGTTCTTACATTGAAAATTCTCCTGAGTCAATCCCCATTTTTTTCTACTACCACAGTCAATTTTTGGTTTAGGGAAACTTTTTAATCATGTGTAAATTATAGCAACACTCTCTAACTGGTCTAATGTAATACCCCCTGCAATCTAGTCCTCCTCCTGCTGCCAGAATGTTCTTTCTAAAAGGCATATCAGATGTTCAGTGAAGATATAAAAAACAATTCACACTTTGATACCCTACTCTGCCTCAGGCACTTAGAAGAAATATATAAAATTCACAAAGAGAAATGACTGAGACATAACTTCTCTCAAAAAAAGGTAAATAATGTAAAAGCTTGTAAAATGGACAAGACATTCAAAGCCATGGGAGGGACTAGTGTGGACCTCTATTTTCAGTTATGAAAGCTGGAAGTGAGTTTGAGAACATTGCTGGAAGCCCTGGTTCAAGAAGGGCTTCATGGTCTTCATAGAAAGTTGTGGCAAGGATAACGTTTCTTCCCTACAATTGGGGATTAAGTAAAGACGCTATAGTTTCTTACTGTGTTGAGATATTTTCAATGCAAGCACAAGACATGAGGCTCTAAACACATAAGACCTAAACACTCAAGACGACTCTGTACTGAAATTTGAAGAAGTGGGATTAGTGCAAACAAGATATTGTGAAAGATCTTCCTACTTAAAAACACTCAGAAGTGCTGGACACTACGTAACAAACATCCTTGAAAACGCATAGCTAGTACGCTCTCTCTCTCTCTCTCTTTCTTTTGTGTAAATTCATAAACCCACACCACACATAGGGAAACTCCCAAAGTCAAATAGAAGCATAGATCTGGAAATTGGGAGAAATTTTTTATATTTTTGCAACTTATGGTAGTACCAATTAGACTTTATTTGTACAAAACATGCCTTATTAAAGTCGATGTGTTTAAGAAGAACAAAGCCTATGTAAATGACACAAGAATACCTTCCATTGCTTGGAAGCTGCAGGGTTAAAGGTCACACAGACAAGACACAATCTTTGTTTTAGAGAGTTCACTGACAAGGTGGCAATTTAAGAAGATGAAATCAATTTATTATTTTATATTATGATTGTAGTTATGAGTAGAATACACAGGAATTGAAGCAAAGAAATCCCAGTATAACAACTGATCTTCGTATTCATAACCATCAATACCGTAACAACACCAATAGTTATAGCTAAATGTATTCAGTGCTTATATAAACAAAGTACTGTTCTATGTATTTTACAATTAATGCCAACAACACACTATAAAGTGAGTGTTATTATGACTTTCACTCCACAAATGGGAACATTGCATGAGTCAAAACTTCTTGATTTTGATGTTTGTGGAGAGACAGCGGGAGGGCGGCACGTCTGTCTAGCTAGCTAACCATATTTATGTATCCACCAACTCTCACGGGCAAGTTGCAAATAGACAATGACTACACAGCCAATTATATTTTTTGTTTAATACAATATTTCAGCCTTTTTAACCAAAATAATATAATTTAACTGCTTACTCTTTATCTAGTCTTCTAATACCATCCACATCCTTGAGTCTCAGGGCATACAGCTCACATATTGCCCTCTCTCATTCCTAAAGGGTAAACTTGGTATGCTCTCTTAGCAGATAACAACTATTGAAAATAAAATACTTACATGTCAGACACATTGCCTCTGTGTAGTGCTCTGCTGGATGAGTTAATTGCCTTTCGTGTGGTTCTGCATGAACTGTCAGTCCATAATGGCGTATTACTGAGAAGAGAAAGAATAGTGGTTTCATAAACATTTCAGGAAAAGTTTCTACTTGCTACTGAAATGGGATGTCTAAAAGTGAGTCTCATCTGTTCTGCACAGAGGCAATAATTAGAACATTGTTTAGGTAAGAATGAATATTAACGCTACCATCACAACTATTATTTTTCTTTATGTCTTACAAGGTGTTATTCTCTAGAGTTCCATTGTTCTCTGTTCTAAGAAATGAAAATTCTTATAACGCACAGTTAATATTAAAAGCTTTCTGAAATATTTTCAGAAAGGAAGGATCATTAGAAGTTGCCAGCCAGACTCTTATTTTAATACCATAGCACATTATTAAACAGTTTTGCATACCTAGGTAGGATACAGAGACTTCTTTAGGGTTTGGCTGATTTCTTTTGTCTCAATCACAGGCAGTGAAGTACAGTAGAATTCGCATGAGATTTGGAGTTAGACAAGGCTGGATCAGATCCTGGATTCACTAACTGCAGTCTGTGTGATCTTAAACGCAGCTGAGGACTGCTGTGATGGGTTAGGTAATGCTTGTGAAAACAATACACCTCCTTGGCCTCTTAGTATTTAACAATTATTTCTTAGATTAAACTGAGATTTGTTTTTGGCAAAAATAATTGCTTTTAAGTTTAATTATTTTATAAAATAGAATCCTTTATGGATAAAACATGAATAGTTCATTTGTTTTCACACTAAGCAATATTTGACTCACATAAAAACATGTCACACTCCCTATTCTGGAAAACAATGCAACTACCCTAAAAAAATAGTTGTTTGGTGATTTAACAAATTATTGAATATTTAAGTGATCTAAAATTTAATCAATGAAAGTGCAGAGTTGCCAAAAAAATGTAGTTTGTCTCTTATTTCATTAATCTTTGACATTATGAATATTGAATCAATAAATACATAAGAAATTCCCTATTCTTACCAATATGTGTGTGTGTTTAGGGATGGGGTGCTTCTTTGTAAATCATGATTTATACATCTTTAGTGTATAAAGAATGCTAGGGAGAATTTGGCTTATTTACAGCTCATAATTAGAAAGCTGCATTAAGAGTCACACACATTTATACAATTATACAGAGCTGCTCTGATTGGAGAATGACAGGGAGCTTTCCTTTCTTTCCTCTGCTCTGTACTCCCTAAAAGATTCTAAATAGTCCTGGATAATCTGTGGAAACAGTTTGAAAATATTAATTTTATCTCTTCTAGCCATAAAATTGATTGGTTATTCAACTCTGTAAATTGATATTTCATAAAAAGTATAGGATGATTTTATGTTTCAAAATAATATAAACAATTAAAAACCCTACATAATACCAGTGAAATTAAGACACAAAATAATTGCTCTCCCGGTTACATTCAATAGTAGCTACAAAAAAACTTGAGGGAGCAGAGTTTTGTCATAAATGCAGCTGCAAGATGCAGAAGTATCAGATCATCCAAAGACGATAATCACCTTACATTCTGAGCATAAAACATTACTTCTTGATGTATTAAAATTGATGGAATTTTAACCTGACAATAAAAATTATTTTAATTTTAAAGCATCTTGAAGAAAACAGATATATATAAATGTTTAACAGAATTTTTTTATACATTACAAGATGTCCCATGTTTATTTTTGAATAGAAGAAATCACTACATGGGTGTATTTTTATGGTATACTTAGACAAACTAATTTTTTAAAGAAAGAATTAAAGCTGTCAGTGCATAGCATTGTGAAAATTTGTGAAATTTCATGATTCATATAAACATAAATTTACTTTTCAGTATTTTTCTGGCCTCACTTTTTACAAGTGAGAAACTGCTGCATCATAGGTCATTTTATCACTGGGAAGGAGAAAGCAGCTCAGCAAGAATGCTTCTGAACTTTTAAAAATGTATTAAGTATAAAATAAATAGTGTGTTTTTACTGAGTAATGTGCAAACGATTACTCAATTAAAATGAGTTTAATAGATGTTCTACCATTAATAAATCTATTTATAACATTTATGAATACAAGTAGTTTGCATTAATCTAGAAAAGCTAGTGCCAGATTTTTGAATTAATATATTTAAACGTGAGATAAAAGATGGGTTAAATTTTACATATCAATTCTACTCATTGATGGCAAGTAGAACTCTGTGTTGAAAGGTTCTTAAGGGTCTAGGCTAAGGAAATAATGTCTCTCTAAGGAATATAATGAAGAAATACTGGGAGATATGCCATGTACCTAGTTCAAAAGAATTACCAATGACGAAAACGATTTATCTGTGTTTGAAAAAATACATACACGCATGTAGAAACAATGTTGCTTCTTTGTTATTATTATTATAGCTAGTTGGCTATTTTCTTCAAGAGTGCACATGGTTTTTTTGTATGACACAGTTAAAACATCTATATTTGAGCTACAATCAAGATTAAGCTCTTAAAACTTCATGGACTTTTTCAATAAAATTCTTAATTTGAGATTCACAGCTTCTTTCCTGGCAGGCGTAATTATTTATTTATTGTGGAATTCCTTGTGCAAATAATAAGCAGAGACTTTTTGTAATGAGAAAGCGTGTTTGTATATGTTGTGTTTGAGTGTGTGTACTTATACACACACAAAATGCACAATATACATACACACACACTTTGGACATGACATATGTATGTTTGCCTTAGCACATCAGTAAGTGTGCCACTTCAGTGGAAGATGTGAGGTTATGCAAGCCATAGAGGTCTACTAAATACATCATTTTCTTCTGTTAACCTTATAAGGAAAATATATTGAATGGTTTTCAATTTGAACTCAACTATTATAAATAGGTGTCTTATAACATCCCCATGGTTCTTATAGTCGGTATTATTATCTTTCTCATATAATGGCTTATAGAATTTTATTTCTTCATTTTCCCTCATTTTAGCAAAGTTAAATTTGTAGGCAATGTACACAAGATTCCTGAAAACTCATTTCTACTGAAACAATGATAAGCATGCTTTAAATTTGTCTACTTCTTATGAACATATTTATCTCTACAGAAGCTGACTTCAATTTTCAGAGTTGTTTGTGTTCAAATTCCATATCCATGTGCCTTAAATAATAGGTAATTTTAGGTAAACAACTTAAACTTCATTTAGCTAATCTATAAAGTGTGAAAATAGTAAATCTTTCCTATTCATAAGCTATTATGAGGATTAAATCCGATGGCCAATGTAAAGTGGTAATCAGAATTTGGCATATAGTAAACAAAGACATAGTTGTAATTATTGTAAAGGAAAAACTGTCTTCCTAACTCAGAGGTAAGGCAATGAATTTTTAATATGAAATGTGAGTTATAATTTTCTTTGTATTGTAAGCTGGTGAGAACTATAGCCAGTGGTTTAGCTTCAGACTGCAGTGTCACCATCACATTTATTTATTTATCTCCTCTCTTTTAGGATAAATTTCCACTACCATGTTTCAAAATCAAAAAATTTCCCAATTAGAAGCTCCTCTTTTATGCCAGATAAGACAGCAGTCACATACACCATTAACTGCAAAACTATATTTGGTAGAAAACGTAACTCATAGTATATAAATTACTTACAGGCAGTATCTGAAATACTCTAAACTTATTTTATTTTACTGATAAAAAGTGGTAAATTTTAACATAAATGGTTTTGTTCACTTTTAATTAACTATTCTCCAGTCATTGATTTTATATTCAAAACTGGGGTTCCGTAACTTTTCAACTCCCAGAAATCTTTGTTTAATGATTCTCTGGTGTTATCTACTCATAAACACACCTTAAGATTATCTTTTGACTTATCTGTCCTTCTAAAGGAAGACAATAAAGCATTAATAGTGGCTTGCTATGGCTATAAACAGGTCCTAAATCCTTTAAACAAAAGATTACAATCTCATTGTCTCATCTACTTATTGGTGCTATAGCCTCCTGTCATCTAAGTGATGTTGGACTTGTAGTGTCTCAGAGTCACAGATAAGCTTTAAAGAGTGGAGATAACTTTTATTTGTTAAAGGCAATAAAGCCAGAGTCTCCTCTGACAGCCTGACAGGGAGGCATCTGAGGACGCAGATTCAGTCAAGCAGAACATACATCAAAATAGTGTCTGAAGGGCAAGGCACTGGAGGCATAGGCCATATAAAATTTACACAATAAAATTATATGGCAATGAGAGAAAATTAGAGAACAAGGAACAAAGACTAAAACAGATCATGTCATGGAAAGTTGCTCTAGTAAACATAAATCTACCCAAAGCCTCTCTGATAATGTCTGTTCAACATAGTTTCAATGAAAACAACTAGCATTATATTTCTCATCCCTACTCTCTTGAATATATTCTTATGGTATAATGTGTTTACATAGTCAATGTTTATGAGTTTAACACACAAGTAAACTCTGAATTTTCTTGCATAAAATATCAAATTCTGTGCTGGTAAGCAATTACAGCAATTAGCACCTTTCAGCATCAGGCATTTTTCCTGTGTCTGCCCAAAATGCTCATAAATTAGTCCAGTCATAACTTGTAGTTGTTTAATGCCTGTAAGTTTTTTTCTAGAAGATATAACTGAATACATGCCAAGGAGAATTAATTACGGTTACTTGAAAACAAAACAATTAAGGTTATCTATAAATGTATTAAACATATGTAATATTTATGGCCATTATTTTATTTCAAAAACCTGATTCTCACTTAAGAATAAAATATAATTATATTTATAGCAATAGAAAATCAATCTGTAAATATAAATTATTTCTTAGATTTTGAAAAAATATTGAATTTTTTCATTGTATTTTGCAAAGGCAAAGTGAAGTGGTTCTTTGACATCTTTTCAAATCTTTCTTACCCAAATCTGAAAGCAAAAAGACAGCATTTTTATTTGCTTCAGTTATTCAGATAGTCAGTTTCGTTCTCAATTTCACCTGGTGAGACTTGCACAGAGTCACAAAGTCCCTTCATTATGTATTTTAGTCTCAGTTTCTTCTCCACAACAACTCTGGCCCGCACTACTGTACAATAACACTGCTTGGGGGCTGAGGGTGGGAAAACAACAAAAGACAACTTCTGGAGAAGCTACTGACAGCTGCCTGAAGTTTCAATCTCTTGATGCCTCCTTGATGCCCAGCTCCCAGCTCTACTGTAGACAGCTCTGGCTGATGACTTTAATTCTTCTTTCTCACCGTGCTCTTTGGGACAACTTCAACTTGGTATCTCTATGAAGAGCTACAGGTGCAAATTAGGTCCAAAAGATCACCGAAATCTAAATTCAATGTTTTGTCCTAAATACTTGGCTGAAAACTAGCTCATGTCTTTTATTACTTTCCTGTCCACAGCTAAACTCAGTATTTCTTTCTTTTTCTTTTTTTTTAATTGCATTTTAGGTTTTGTGGTACATGTGAAGAACATGCAAGATTGTTGCATAGGTACACACATGGCAGTGTGATTTGCTGCATTCCTCCCCATCACCTATATCAGGCATTTCTCCCTATGCTAGCTCTCCCCAACTCCCTGCCACCTACTGTCCCTCCCCTATTTCTCCCCCAACAGATCCCAGTGTGTGTTGCTCCTACCCCTGTGTCCATGTGTTCTCATTGTTCAGCACCCGCCTATGAGTGAGAACATGTGATGTTTGATTTTCTCCTCTTGTGTCAGTTTGCTGAGAATGATGGTTTCCAGGTTCATCCATGTCCCTACAAAGGACATGAACTCATCGTTTTCTATGGCTGCATAGTATTCCATGGTGTATATACAGGTATTGATTGACTTACCACCTATGCAACTTACGACCATTCGACTTTACGACCACAATCGCTAGCCACAACTGCTCCGCATCTGGCAGTGCAAATGTTGCCCAGCTGGGCATACGACAGTGTGGACCAGCTTCCGGCAGCACTACCATCTCTGTGTGCACAATTTCAACTGTTATCCCAGACTTGGTACAGCAATTTGTGTTTTGTGCCTTGGATATTTTTCATCAAACCCCTCCCAATAAACTTCTTATACATTTCGAAGCAATGGACCCAAACATCGAACAATTTGCAAGGATTGAATGGATGGCGTTCGATGTGTTTCATCCGTATCGTGAAATTTATGAAGAAAAAAAGAAACATACAATTCAGACAAAGCTCACCATGTTTATGAAAAAACCAACTGCGGTAACCCCAACTGCTGCCTCAGATGACAACATCAACGATCCACAGCCAAGCACCAGCAGCCAATAAAATGTTTCGTACATGTTTATATATTTTTATATGTTTTGCATTTGGGAAAATGTTTCCTATGGTATTTTTTACACCTGTATTTTGTATTTTTGTATGCACCTGTGTTTTGTAATTTCGTATGTTTTGCAAATGTTAAACCAGTTGTACTGGTAATGCAGTGTTTTACTTAAACCTGACAAATGTAGAAATAAGAAACAAAATGGTGTAGAGATGATACAAATGCATAAAATTAACAAAGGAAATTATGATATATAACAATAATAATAGAAAATTATGATAAAATATGACTTAAAGATTTTTATAAAATCATTTCACAGTACTGTACATATAGCCTACTCAACTTATGACCAAATCATGTTACGACCGGTCTGTCAGAACCAATCGTAGTAGTAAGTCGAGCACTAGCTGTATCTCAATGTAGTTTTGACTTGCATTTCTCTAATGACCAGTGACGATGAGCATTTTTTCATATGTTTGTTAGCCTCATATATGTCTTCTTTTGTAAAATGTCTGTTCATATCCTTTGCTCACCTTTGAATGGGCTTGTTTCTTTTTTTCTTGTAAATCTGTTTTAGTTTTTTGTAGATTCTGGATATTAGCCCTTCGTCAGATGGGTAGATTGCAAAAATGTTTTTCCCATTCTGTTGGTTGCCGATTCACTCTAATGACTGTTTCTTTTGCTGTGCAGAAGTTGTGGAGTTTGATTAGGTCCCATTTGTCTTGTCTGAGCCCAAAATCTCCTGAAACTGATAAGCAACTTCAGCAAAGTCTCAGGATACAAAAATCAATATACGAAAATCACAAGCATTCCTATACACCAATAACGGACTTAACGAGAGCCAAATCAAGAATGAACTTCCATTCACAATTGCTACAAAGATAATAAAATACCTAGGAATACAACTAACAAAGACTGCAAAGGATCTTTTCAGAGAACTACAAACCACTGCTCAACAAAATAAAAGAGGACACAAACAGATGGAGAAACATTCCATGCTCATGGTAGGAAGAATAAATATCATGAAAGTGGCCACAGGCCCAAAGTAATTTACAGATTCAATGCTATCCCCATCAAGCTACCAATGACCTTCTTCACAGAACTGGAAAAAACCACCTTAAACTTCATATGGAACCAAAGGAAAGCCTGCATAGCCAAGTCAATTCTAAGTAAAAAGAACAAAGCTGGAGACATCACACTACCAGACTTCAAACTATACTACAAGGCTACAGTAATTAAAACAGCATGGTACTGGTACCAAAACAGAGATATAGGCCAATGGAACAGAACAGAGGCCTCAGAGGCAACGCCATACATCCACAACCATCTGATCTTTGACAAATCTGACAGAAACAAGCAATGGGGAAAGGATTCCCTGTTTAATAAATAGTGTTGGGAAAGCTGGCTAGCCATGTGCAGAAAGCAGAAACTGGACCCCTTCCTGACACCTTACACTAAAATTAAATCTAGGTGGATTAAGATGTAAACATTAAACCCAACACCATAAAAACCCTAGAAGAAAACCTAGGCAAAACCATTCAGGACATAGGCATAGGCAAGGACTTCTTGACCAAAACACCAAAAGCACTGGCAACAAAAGCCAAAATAGCCAAAATAACTTCAGTATTTCAACAGAGCAAGTTTTTTTTTTCTTTTTTTTCCCTCTTCTTCCTTTTTTAAAAAATCTGTTTTTCAAAACATGCAACTCTTTAGTTCTTAGATGCTAAATTATTCTGCACTCCGTCCATTCTTCCTGAAATCTCTTTCAGGTTAAATCTCTCCAAAATCTCTGAATGTGTGATTTTTGGTAAAGAGAATATTTTTTTCTCAGGTTTTTTTCAATGTGTCCCACTTAGGTGAGTAAGTATTTTAATTAAAGTGAAGTTTTCATGGAAGCTTTGGTCTTCTCCTTCACGGTACATTATCCTGGTTCATTTATGTTTTTCTTTTTTTTTTCTTTTCTTTTTAGGGAAAATAATTGAAGAATTAATACTTTGATACAGTATGCTCTCAAACATAATACCTTTTAAAAACCTATCTCCTACATAAATTATTTTAGAGTGAGGGGGCAAAAAAGAGCAAGAAATTGTTCCAAACTGACATTGTACTCCCTAAATGTAACAACTGTGATCATCTTCTAAGAATAGCATTCAGATCATCTGGAACTTCACAGCCTCTTATCCCATTGCATTCTTAATGGATTCTATATTTCAGGCATACTGAGTTACTCTGTATGTGTATCACACATTCTCAGGCCTCCATAATTTTGTTCATGTATAAACCGTTCTATGAAAAACTTATTTCTTATTTGAATCTAAACTCAGAAATCACTTCTCTGAAACAGTAAAAATGATCTGCTTCCTATTATTACATTCATAAAAATTGGATTTTACTCCCATTATAACACATATTTTATTTTTCTTTGAATTACAGTTGGTTCTTTTCACGTGTGTTTCTGCTACTGTATCACAAACTCTAATCAAAGATGACATATAGGCCTAGAACTGGGCTTTGCAGTTAGTACCCTATTTAATTCAATGAAAGAATTGCTTAAATTGGATTGGATAGCAAAATAAACTGATAGGTAATATATTCTTTACTTGTTTATGTGATTTTAAATATATTGTCATTTATTGGTAATTACCTGGTGATTATTATGTCCAGTTACTGAATAAATCAGATAATTGTGGATAAGATTAATAAGATGGTTGATCTCCTGAAGGAACTCAAAGTCTAGTGAAAATGATGTAAAAAACATGAGAATAGAAATATGCACTGGAAATTATAGAAAAACAGTTTGAAGGCAACTTTCTTACCTGGAATGCATCAGGGAGTGTAGTTTTTTGTCTGTTTGTTTGTTTGGCTTCTTTGTTTTGTTTTGTTTGAAACAGGGTCTTACTTTGTCACCCAGGCTGGGGTGCAGTGGTGCCATTAGGGAATGTTTTTAATGTTATGTCTGAGTTGATTTGGTAGAGAGGAAGTAAAGGGCATTCTAGATAATGGGAAGTGGCCCAAGAAAGAATAAAAAATTTAAATAGTACCATGTAGACAGCTTGGTAGACAGCAATTATTTCTATCTTGCTTGAAGCAGTCAGTGGCAGGGGATGGCATTAGAGAGATATATGGGCATCATAACGTGGAGTGTCTTGAACTTGATTTTTAGCAACTTGGACTTGATCATACAGGCCAGAGATTTCCCAAATGTTCTTTGTAGAGCTCAAGATAATACTGATAAGAATTCATTAAAAGCTCTCTTTTCATAGATTTTTAGGAAATTCTCAGGCTGGAGGAAATAAATTAATTAAGTGTCCTTACTGCAGGATTTCCCAAAGTTGTAATATGCTAATATGTATTGTGAGTATACTAAAGAGAGATCTAATGTTCAGCACTTCACAAACTTTTTTTGTTGTCCTCGCATATGTATTTGTCTTTTAATGAACACCAATCAACAGCGTCCAGAACTTTAGTATTCTGTGACTGAGGGGAAACCTGATATAAAAAATAAGAAATTCTGAAGGAGGAAATTTGAGTTGTAAATAGATTGCCATGGTGATGTTTGGAGAATGCGAATGAGGTAGGAGGCAGAGTGGTGGCTCACATCTATAATCTCAGCCCTTGGGAGGCCAAGGCAGGTGGATCAGTTGATGTCAGGAGTTCAAGGCCAGCCTGGCCAACACTGCAAAACTCTATCTCTACTGAAACTACAGAAATTAGCCAGCCATGGTAGTGCACACCTGTAATCCCAGCTACTTGGGAGGCTGAGGCACAAAAATAGCTTAAACCTGAAAGACAGAGGTTTCAGTGCCAAGAGGGTGCCATTGTATTCTAGCCAGAGTGCAAAGTGAGACTCTTTCTCAAAAAGATTTATAAACAAACAAATAAATAAATAAGATTGGAAGGCAAAAAGATGATAATATTATAGAAGTCCAAAAATGTATAAAAGACTAAACTAGTTGTATAGCATAAGGGATGAAAGAAGAAAACATACCTCAGTCATTGCCAGGCAGTAAAACCCAGAGGATTGTAGAGTTAATTGAATCAAAGGAGGAACAAATTTCAAGAATGATGCTCAGCTTTTTAACTTCTGTGAGTGTTTGCATATGGGTTGCTGGTGGTGAGACCATGGAGGTGGAAATTTGTTTTAAAAAGGGAAACATCACTTTGGTTTGGAAATGTTAATTCTGAGCTTTTAGTAGAAATCCAAGCGGACATATTCAGTTTGATGTGAGATTTAGAATATAGAAGTTTGGCAAACTGATCTCAACTGGAAATAGTGTTTGTGAGTCACCAGTGTACCTGTGGAAATTAACAACTTTCAAAATGATGTTTCTGTTGGCCCTGGGTTTCAAGGTATCTATCCCTCTTTAACAAAGACAGTTAGGGATAATAAAAACTGAATTTAAGTGGTTTCTTAGGTGATTTTTTAAAAAAATGTTTGTAATTATCTTCATTTTGGAGATAAGGAAAGGGGAAGAGCCCTTTTGTGACATAGTTAAAAGCCCCATAAAACTGGATGTCTCAACCACACCTCAGCTTTCTGTTGAAACTGCTCTCTATAACCCAAATATGAATAAGTAATTAAGGACTATAATCACCACCTTACCCAGACAATGTTTAAACAAATGCTAATCTTGACTTTTGTGAATCACTTAAGTAACAGCCAGAATGTCAAAAAGGCCCCTGGCCCTCAGAATGTCCAGAGCCCCTGACACCATCTTTGCCCAGGAATCCACTGGAATGTCCAGGACCCTCTCACCGCCACCTCCACCCCTCTCCCTCGTGTCCAAGGTGATTTTTACGGGTATAAAGGGGTATTGACACCCTCCTTTTGGGGCCACGGATTGGAGAGATGCGAGTCCTCCGTGGCCGCCGGCAATAAAGACCCTGCAATTTGGCATACTTTTGTCTTGGTGTTGACTTTCTGTACTCGGTCCAATACAACATTTGGAGGTTCCACCGAGATTTATCTTCGTCCATCACCAGACAAAAGCAGTCTCAGAGTCTCGCCCGGGCAGCCGCTCTCACCTCAGGGACCTCTAGGGGAGGAGGCCCCTAAGCTGTTCCAGGGCCCCAGAGTTCCAGCCCCAGGGAGGATAAGTGACTACCTTGCCGACATTCACCCAAAATTTCTCAGGGTCCCAGGAACCTCCGGAGGTAAGTCAAGTCTGGGGACTGGTCCAACAGGGGGACCTGAGTCTGGGGACCGGATGTGGTCACTGCAACTCTGACCAGGCAAGCCTACCATGAGATGTCACTGGAGGCTCAGTTTACCTCACTAGAGGCTCGGGTAATTTAGTTCTCCGTTGTTTTCCATAACCTCGGTGTGAGTGAGAGAGTGAGTATGTATATATGTAGTCCCACGGCTGAAAGGCTACAGGATTTGTGTGGGCCTTCACCCGCAGTTCCATGGGGATGTCATAAGGCATAACGGTGATTCATCTCAGGACTAAAAATTCTGAGGTGACCAGGCCCGGGGTTTATATGGGTACACCTTAGCCAAGACGCTCTGAAACATCCCTCCAGGATGTGGCCGGGCAGGCATCAGACTGGTCTCCCATCTGGGGGTCACCCATTCTTTGTCTGTCAATCCTATATGTGGTTCTGTCTTTATTGTAGATTCACCAGTTTTGTTAGATTCCTGTTGGCCAATATACAGTGGTTTAGGCCTGCTTCCCTTGGAGTGGAAGATATTCTACAGTGGGTAACAGACCACTGGCTGTAGGTGTCCGTCACTGAATTCATGCCCCTAGAATTAACTCTATTCTCCTTCCTTCTCCTATTATTCTTCTACTACTGAGACCTCACTTCTCCTGACTCTGCCATGTGGCAAATAGCTTTGGCCCTATCTCTTTTTGTTTTCCTCCTTATTATAGTCATTGTGGCCTGTAAGTTCTCTCAGCACCCCCAGGACAGGAGTATTTCTGCCCGTGTTAGGTATAATTTCCTTTTCCCTTCATCAGCTAATATTCAAAAGGAAATTCTGCCCGAGACATCTCGGGTGTAGTTTTTTTCTCTGTCCTGGGAAATAAATTCCTAGAAAAAAGGTGTCAACTCTAATTGACCGTTCGGGGTGGAAACAAGATAATTGTCTGTTTTGTCAAAAAGATATTAAGTGTTGTTACGGCCAGTGCTCTGAAGCCCACCCCTATTCAGTTTTTGGCATCACCCTGACTGCTCGGAGGTGGGGTGTCACAGCTTAAGAAGAACAGACTGGCAAATCTCTTGTCAACTCTGTACATTGTGGTGGATTCAAAATTCACACCGTGTGGACCTCCTAGTTCATTTCTTTTACCATTCTCCAACTTTCCCAAGGTTACTGAATGTCGGGTGTCATTTAAGAGAAGACCACGCCTGAGCAGCACTAAGCCTATACAAGACCTATTACCGGCCCCTCTGGGGCTTCTTAGGGGAATCCTATCCGCACTCTTGGCCCCTTCCACCTGTTCCCCTGGCCCGTACAAAAGACAGACCCATATTACTATCAGGAGACAGAGAAAAGAGTGGAGAAAGTAGGAGAGAGGAGAAAGAGTTAAAAAAAAAGACAGAAATAGGGAGAGAGAGAGGAGGGAGAGAGAGAGCAAGAAGAAAGGAGGAGAGAGGAGACAGAGGAGTGGAGAAAGTAGGAGAGAGGCGAGAGGAGAAAGAGAAAAAAAAAGAGACAGAAATAGGGAGAGAGAGAGGAGAGAGAGAGAGAACAAGAAGAAAGATGAGGAGAGAGGAATTTAATGCTCGTTTAGGGTCCCTGTGTCAAGGCGACCAAAAGCCGCAGGGGTGGGGAACTCTCAGCTGGCCCAGCTGCGAGCTCACTTTTTTAAACTGACACAAAAAGTGTTTTTCATTTTTTTTTCTTTCTCTGCCTACCAGCAGCCCCACCCGGCTTTCAGGCAGGCCACAATGCCTCAGGGTTCAGTATTTGCATCCAAAATCTGGCTTTAAGAAAAGCTTTCTAACTCTTTGTAATGAAAGTGACTTGTTAACACAGCAGTTAAGGTGTAGGGCCTGCAACTGCAAGGTTGTTGGTTCAAATCCTCAGTGAAGCCAGTCTTAAATTAGTGAAATCTCTTGGGAAATTTGGCATAAAAAAAAAAAAAAAAACAAAAAAAAAAAAACACCAGAAAAAAAATGGGGGATCAAATTAAAAGTTTTTTTCCATCTGGCCCCAATGGGACCCCAACACCTTGGGGGGCGGTCACCAGTCTCTGAACACTTTTCACCAGTATCTTATAGAAGGGGTTAAGGGAGAGGCCCACAGGCTCACTAACCTCTCCATGGTAGGGACTGTAACTCAGTGTCCACAGGAATCGCTGGCTGCCTTCCTTGACCATCTACAAGACACTTATCGCATCTACACTTCTGTTGACCCTGAGACTCCAAAAAATCAGTGGACCATCAATCTGGCTTTTGTTTCCCAGTCAGCCCCAGATATTAAAAGAAAGTTACAGAAGTTAGAGGGATTCCAGGGGATAAATTTAACCCAGTTGCTGGGAATTGCCCAGAAAGTTTTTAATAACAGGGATACTCCTGAAGCCACACAAAACAAAAAAAGTTACTAAGGCAGTAATAGCAGCCCTTCAGAAGACATGAGTCATTCCACGGGGGCAGGGGGCCTTGTAAAAGGGCCCCCGGGGTCCCTGGCCCCATTAGGAAGAAACCAATGTGCATGCTGTAAAAAAAAAGAAAAAAAATTAGAAAGAATGAGTGCCCAAAGAGAAAAAGAGGAGATATCACTCAGGAAAATCCACTGAGGGCTATCCTCAATTTAGAAGGCCAGGATTGATGGGGCTGAGGCTTTTATTTACTAAGCCCCCAAGAGCTCAGAGTCACTTTAATAGTTGGGGACAAACCTGTCAGCTTCTTAGTTGACACCGGATGACCCAGTCCTTAGCCTCTGGGACCACTATCCAGTAAAAATAATAATAATAATAATAATTATCCAGGGGGCCACAGGAAAACCATGACAAGCCCTTGGACCACCAACTGATTCGTTGATCTGGGAAACGGCACTGTCACCCACTCCCTCTTAGCCATTCCAGAGTGTCTGTACCCACTCCTAGGATGGAACTTACTTCACAAACTTCAAACAAATATTTCTTTCTGTGAGAGTCAGGCTTGCCTCTCAATTCCTCCTCCCTTGGCATCAGTGCCACCTCAGCAAATCCTCATCACCTGTGCTCTGTCAGACAAGTATCTCTTGCAGGACACCTTATCCTCAGAGACAGATAACCACCAACATCAGAACTCCTTCACCAATTCCAAGAGAATGTACCCAGAGTGTGGGCCGAGACAAATTCCCCAGGCTTGGTGAGTCACCTTATCCCAGTTATGGGATTATCATGCCAATATCCCAGCTATTGGCAACAGCAACTCCAGTCCAGGTACGACAATATCCCATGAGCCAGGAAGCTAGACGGGTAATTGCTCCACATACAACCAGACTCCTAAAAGGAGAGGTCCTTACTACCTGTAAGTCCCCCTGGAATACCCCATTACTCCCCATCTTAAAACCAGGCACAAAGGACTATTGGCCTGGCCTGTATAGGACTGAAGGGAGTTAAACAAATGAGTGAAAACTGTCCACCCTAGAGTTCCAAATCTGTACACCCTCCTAAGTCTCTTGGGTGCAGAACACCACCATTGCACTGTCTTGGATCTCAAGGATGCAGTCTTTTGCATCCCACTGGCCCCTGTTAGCCAGCCCATATTTGCTTTTGAATGGACTGACCCCGATACTGGGGTCTCAGGGCAACTCACTTGGACAAGACTGCCTCAGGGGTTTAAAAACTCCCCCACTCTATTTTATGAGGCACTTAGCCAAGATCTTGCCACCTTCTGAGCTGAGTTCCCCAAGTGTGCCCTACTCCAATATGTGGATGACTTACTATTGGCTGTAAAAACCCAGGAGGCCTGTGAAGAGACCACCCAGTCATTATTAAAGACCCTATAGACTTTGGGTTACCGGGTCTCAGCTAAAAAGGCCAAACTCTGCCAACCGAAAGTTACTTACATGGGCTATATCACAGAGAAGGGCAACCGGGCATTGGCAACTAGCCGAGTCCAAGCGGTGCTGCAAATACCCAACCCCACCATGAAATGCCAAGTTCGAGAATTCCTTGGGGCAGTAGGGTACAGCAGGCTATGGATTTTGGGATTCGCCAAGATAGCCAAGCCCCTGTATGCCTGCACCGGAGGAAATCAGTCCTTGATATGGACAGAGATAGATCAACAGGCTTTTGACAATCTCAAAACTACCCTGACTATGGCCCCAGCCTTGGCCTTGCCAGACATCTCTAAACCCTTCTGGTTGTTTGTGCATGAAAAACAGGGAGTCGCTAAGGGGGTGCTCACCCAGTTGTTGGGATCATGATCCTGGCCAGTCACCTACCTTTCAAAAAGACTTGATTCCGTAGTCTCTGGGTGGCCAGCTTGTCTGAGATCAGTGGCAGCTACAGCCCTGTTAGTCAAGGAGGTGGACAAACTAACCTTGGGGCAGGAGTTAAACTTAGTGGCACCCCATGCAGTGGAGTCACCACTCCATGGAGCTCCTGGATAATGGACGTCAAATGCCTGCATAGTTCAATATCAGGCCTTACTTTTGGACAAGCCCTGCATAAAATTTTTAAAGGTTATAGCTTTAAGCCCTGCCACGCTTCTACCAGACAGTGAGCCAGAGGAACCCATACATGATTGCCAACAGACATGGACGTCCTCCATGCTGCTCGACCGGACCTCACCGATGTCCCCCTGCAGAATCCAGAGGAGGTACTGTATACAGATGGTAGCAGTTTCATGGTCGATGGAGCCAGGTACACCGGGGCAGCCGTAGTCACCCTAGAGCGGATTGTCTGGGCCCAGGCTCTTCCACATGGAACCTCGGCCCAAAAGGCAAAACTCATAGCTCTAACAAAGGCCTTAGACTGGGAGGAGGGAAAAACTGTAAACATCTACATGGAGAGCCGGTATGCCTTTGCTATGGCTCATGTACATGGAGCCATTTATAAAGAAAGAGGGCTACTTACCTCAGAGGGAAAAAACCATCAAAAATAAAGAAGAAATCCTAGCCCTACTAGAGGCTATATGGAAGCCCAAGGCAGTGGCATTAATACACTGCAAAGGACACCAGAAGGAAGATTCACCAGAGGTGAGGGGAAATAGGGTGGCTGACCTACAAGCCAGACAGTCAGCCTTGGGGCCAGTAAAACCCCTGACTCTTCTTGAGACTTTGCCGGCCCCAACCCTGCCTGCCACCCCTACGTACTCACCTAATGAAGAAAACTTTGCTAAAGAACAAGGGGGCACACAAGATTCCACAGGATGATGAATTCTACCAGACACAAGGATTGTGGTCCCCAAGGCTCTAGGATGGGCCCTCGTTAAGGACACACACCAGGCCACTCACTTAGGACAGACCAAACTAACTGAGCTGCTAAAAGCCAAATACTACATCCCCCACTTACATGAACTTAACAAGGAAATTACTACCCGGTGTGATGTATGTGGCCGAGTAAATCTGGGAGGGAACAGGTCTAGCCAGGTAGGAGTGAGACTCAGAAGGACTAGCGCTGGGGAGCACTGGGAATTAGATTTCACTGAAATAAAACCCCCGGTAAATGGCTATAAATACCTCCTAGTGTTTATAGATACGTTCTCTGGATGGGTCGAGGCCTTCCCCACTAGGTCCAAGACTGCTTTGGTGGTCACACACAAAAAAAACTATTACGGGACCTTGTTCCTCGGTTTGGCCTCCCTCTAACGCTGGGGTCAGACAATGGGCCCATCTTTACTTCGCAAATTTATCAGGGCCTAGCCAAGGCCCTGGCTGTATCCTGGAAATTACATCGTGCCTGTCATCCCAGAGTTCAGGGCAAGTCGAACGAATGAACCGGACCTTAAAAGAAACCCTGACAAAGTTTATCCTAGAGACTGGTGAAAACTGGGTCAGCCTGCTTCCTTTTGTCCTTCTCCGTGTCTGATGCACACCCTATTGAAAAGGTTTCTCCCTTTTTGAAATCATGTTCAGCAGGCCCCCTCCTTTATTCCCCAGACCTGCGGATACCGTACATGCTAAAGTCCATAACTATACACTCCTTAAGTCCTTACAGGCGCTCCAGTCTGTTCAATCCCAGATACACCAGCTCATTAAGGACACCTGTCCCATACCACTGGACCTCGCAGAGCAGCCAATACACCTCTTCCAGCCTGGAGACTCTGTCCTTGTTAAAAGATTCGCCACCTCCGGCATCACTCCTCGTTGGAAGGGACCCTACAGGGTTATCCTGACCACACCCACCGCCCTCAAGGTGGACGTACTAACAGCCTGGATTCATCACACCCACGTCAAGACTGCCCCACCAGAAGGACAATGGAGCATCAAATACTCATCCCCCGACTTACTAAAGCTAAGACTTGTGCACTCTTCGTGGTCACCACCCTCGACACCCTAATCCGTGCTGTAAATCCCTATAGCAAACCCTCCCTAGAACCCACCTATCAATGGGTCCTCACTGAGGACTCCACTGGAGGATATGTTAGTTCCTTAACCGGGAAGGGATCCACCCTAGTCAATCTAACCCTGGAGTACATTCCAAAGAACTCCATTACCTTCTCCCTAGACCTCTGTGCTCTCCTGGGCCCCAACCTAAATTTCAGAACAAGTGGAGGTGTAGCTGGGTATGGCAGTTTAGGGGCAGAGCAACAACTCCAGACCATGGGGTTATATCTGTGCCCAGGATCCACCCCACAAAAAAGGTGGAACTGTGGAGACTTAAATTAATTCTTTTGCCCCCATTGGGGTTGTGAAACTATCTCCACTATATCAGGATATACCAAAAACATAGACTCCTTCCTCTCTTTTAACTGAGACTCTCCCCCATCCCCATGCTACACCGGGTCACTCACTATTTTGAGTAACCCACTCAAAATAACTGTAAATACCCCAGATGGTAGATGGACAACGGGGCGAACCTGGGGTCTCAGAGTATATATGAGTGGGTGGGACATGGGAAACATCTTTACTATCCAGTGTATAACCTTGCCCAGGTCATAAAACAACAGGAGGCCCCCTTAAAAAAATACAAAGCCCCCTCATCCGGATAATCAATACCCCCCCTCAACAACCTTCCCCTACAACCCCGACTCGGATCGAAGAGGACACAACCCTGTTACCCTTGTTGTTCTCGGCTCACTATCTCCTTGGCAAATCTAACCCAGATTTAGGAAAAGACTATTGGCTCTGTTTAAACCCTCAACTACCATTTTATACAGGGTTGGTTTCCCAATTACCAGCCAACCTGTCCAATTCTTCATGCTCCCAGCCCACACTCCATTTAACCCTGGGAGACATAGAAGGATATGGGCACTGCTACCACTCCCCAAATTACACCCTTGCAGGTTCTCCCTATGGGCACTATTGTAATGTCTCCCCATCAGATATTATTACTGCCCGATGGAAGCGAGTGCCTATCGTCATCCCTCTACTGGTTGGATTAGGTATTGCTGGCTCCACTGCAGTTGGAGTATCAGCTCTTATAACTGGGGACCAAAATTTTAAAACTCTCTCTCAGCACATAGATACTGACCTAAGCCACTTGGAAAACTCCATTTCCCAACTCACTGATCAGGTTGAGTCTTTGGCTGAAATGGTCCTCCAAAACAGGCAAGGACTAGATTTACCATTCTTAAAACAAGGGGGGTTATGTGCCTCCCTTAATGAACAATGTTGCTTCTATGCTAATAGGTCAGGCCTCATTCGAGAGAGCCTCTCTCTGGTCAGACAGAGTCTCGAAACCAGAAAACAAGTTCGAGAGGCTTCGGAAAGTTGGTATCAAAAAATGTTTTCCTGGTCCCCTTGGCTCACTTCCCTCCTCATGGGCCTGGTGGGACCTCTGGCCCTACTCTTACTGGGTCTCATGTTCAGCCCCTGCCCCCTAAACCAATTGCACAGGTTCATAAAATCTAGGGTGGACTCCATAAAATTAATGATATTCAGGTCTCAATATGAGTCCTTGGAACAAACAAACAGTACTAACCTGTTGGAGGAATCAATGATTTAATTCCTGTAAATAAAACAAGTGGGGAATGTGACATGGTAAAAAGCCCCATAAAACTGGATACCTCAACCACACCTCAGCTTTCTGTTGAAACTGCTCTCTGTAACCCAAATGTGAATAAGTAATTAAGGACTATAATCGCCACCTTACCCAGACAATGTGTAAACAAATGCTAATCTTGACTTTTGTGAATCACTTAAGTAACAACCAGAATGTCAAAAAGGCCCCTGGCCCCCGGAATGTCCGGAGCCCCTCGCCCCATCTTTGCCTAGGAATCCACTGGAATGTCCAGAACCCTCTCACTGCCACCCCCACCCCTCTCCCTCATGCCCAAGGTGATTTTTACGGTTATAAAGAGGTCTTGACATCCTCCTTTTGGGGCCACGGGTTGGAGAGACACGAGTCCTCTGTGGCCAATGGCAATAAAGACGCTGCAGTTTGGCATACTTTTGTCTTGGTGTTGACTTTCTGTGCTCGGTCCAGTACAACACTTTTTCCAGACTCTTATTAGGTCCAATATAAAAGTGATTAAGAAAGCCAATTACATTCTAAAAATAGATTAGATTTCATAAAATGACTAAGCCTGAGTATTATGAACTAACACTTCTGTGGTTATTCATCCTGCTTTTTTGGAATCACCTTGAGAACACAGAGTGCCTCATACGATGCACTGGTAGCGGTGCCTTAGATGAAGCCAATCAGAGTCAAACATGTCCAAGCATAAGTAAGTCCTAAGACACTCATCTAGCCATATCTATCCTGAGGGCAAACATCTAGTCCCAACTGTGATCCAAGGGTGACAGATTAGACAGGGATGAGCTATTGGTGGCAATAATTTTTTTTTAAATACACTGCACTTCTTAAAGTACTTGGAAAATGTTAAGTGTAGTGATTTAAATTGGATAGATTTGAAAATTTGCAGTTTTTTTTTCTAATTTCCTATTTCCATTAGCAAATGTCATTGCCATTGCCATCTGAAACAAATATGCACACCCTAATCTAATACTCTTGTCAGATTAACACTCCTTTTCTGCCTGTCGAGGTCCGAATAAGAATAGGTAATAAAACTTTTGTAATTAACTAGGGTTATTCAAAGAGGAAAGCTGTTTTATTTTTATATTTATGTAAAGCACCTATGAATTTAGGGCTTTGTAACATAACAAAAGAGCTTTGTGACAAAACACACTCATTGTGTAATAGCTATAAAAATAAAGCAAATTTGATTAAGGACTCAGACTAATGAAAACACTTATTTCCTTCTTATGTTAATTTTAAGCATTGAAAATTATCTATATACTTATACTATAAATGTAACATATTTAAGGATGGAAAACAGCTGATTGCAATACTTGCTGTACATCTATATTTTTTTAATGAAGAATTAGGGGTGAAGAGAAGATGATTGCTTAAAAATTATATGGAGACAGAGGTAAGATTTAATCTGCTGAGATTCATTGCAGGTAGTTCTGGACACGATGAGAAATTAACAAGTGCTGTTTACTACATTCACCAAATACAAACTTGAAGATAGATTATACAGAATTGAGAGGGGGCTGAGGTTTAAAACACAAAGCTATATGAATACTTGGGAATACTAAAGGGGTTAGATCACACCGTGAGCACGGCCCTAAGGTCAAAGATGACTGAGCACTAATGTTGAAGCTTAAACTAAGAGGGTGATGTTTCTCATTGTGACATGCTTTACTTCCCCCCTCTAGAGACATCCCTAGTGACCCCATTATACTTTGAGTATACACTCTGCTACAGCAGTAGCATCCCATGTCAGTCAGAGTAAATTGTTAATTTGGAAATAATGCTATAGCCTGGGTGGGGTAAGGAGCATACAATAACAAGCATAAAAGGCTACATAGCCCTGGTTGTTTCTTCACTTTAATAAGCAAAATATTTAATAATTGATAAGGTGTAATCACCGATTAGCCAGGACAGTGGTTGTAGTTATGACCCATGAGGAAATGCACTGTATCCCACTCTTGACTAATCCAAATGGTGTAGCTAGTCATGAAGATCCCTTCTGTGCCAGCGTTTCTCTGCTTGTTGGCTAATGAGGGAGATTCTGAGTGACTGGGTTAGATGGTGGACTCAAAACAGCATCTGCTTACCAACTGGTAACACATTTTACCAATTGGTATAATTGTCATGGTTCACACCAACAGTGTATGAGCCTTGCCTCTATGTCAACCCCAACCTCCCATTCATCGCCAACTCAGTAAGCTAGTGAATTATAACATAGAGAGGCAGCCACCTAAAAGATCAGGAGCTGTGAAGAGTTTGGGGGAGGTTTTCTGCAGGATAATGTAGACTTGTTAGATGTCAGGGAGGCAAGGAGTGATTGCACATAGTTTGCTTCCCAAAGGCTCTTTGTTTTTCTGACATATTCCACACCTCCCTCACCCTATCCCCTATGCTATAAGTTCCTTCCCCTGGAGGGGTACAAGTTAAGATATAGATTTTCTATTTCTACTTACAGGTACGAATCTGGTTGTATCTGATAAATTTCAAAAAGAAAATTGAATCATTTATAGAAAAAAGACAAATTAGGAGGTCAGACACAACAGGGATTTAAAATAAGTTTTAACAGAATTAAATGACAGTCTTGGAAATATGAGGCTGAAATAAAATGCTATGAACAGGTTGTTTTTAATTGCAGAATGCATCAATATTTTTCAACAAGAAAAAAGTGTTACATATTATCTATTAGAGTTTTTGTTATACTTTTATCTTTTAAAATTGCTATTATACTTAATGACAAAACTCTTTTAGACATATTATGATGTAAATTACCCATAATCTGTGGTTGTATATTGATCTGTTTAGGATCTTCAGCAGGCACAGTATTGGCTTAAAGAATTATGTAAGAATACCAAGATTTTCCCTGCAATTATTCAAATTTTACTAAACACATTGTTACTTTTTCCCCTGCTATTGAAATACACCATTGGAGAGTAAAGAGCAGAAAGTTTAACTTTTGTTTAAAGTCATCAGAAAGTTTTTTTAAAAATTGATGTTCATCACCTAACTCTGAGTTGGTCACACTAGCCTCTCACTATTTTGAAATTTCTCTGACCAGTGCTTAGGGATTTGACAATTTATTCTGTCTTCAGTTACCTTGCCTGACCTGTATGATGGTTAATTTCAAGTGTCAACTTGAGTAGGTTATGGTGCCCAGTTGTTTGGTCAAACACCAGTCTAGATATTGCTCTGAAAGATGCTCTTAAATGTGATTAACATTCAAATCAGTATATACTTAGTAAAGCAGATTACCTTCCATAATGTGGGTGGACTTTATTAAATCATTCCAAAGCCAAGGATCCTTGAATAAAAAGAATTTCTACCTCCAGAATACATCATAGAAATTCTTTCCCAGTTTCCAGCCTTCCAGCTCAAGACTGAAACATTGACACCTGCCAGAATTTTCAGCCTGCTACTCCTCCCTGGAAAGTTCACACTTACCAGTTCCCATAATCACATGAGCCAGTTCCTTAAAATATATCTCTTTCTTCCTTTATGTATACATTCTATGGGTTCTTTGGAGAACCCTGACTAATATAACCTGTTTTCTACAAGGCTTTTGTATATACCTCAATTACAAAATATAACATAGTTTCATTTACTGGAAGTCATCTTCCTTTCTTAAGTCTCTTAAACTATTTGGTTATTGTGCTGCTAGCATTATGAAATTGTGTTCATTCATTCAAAGGTAAATATCTGATTTGCTAACATCAACTTGACTCTAATGTCACTGCTCCTGTGCCTTGATGTATATATGGAAAATTTTCTTTTAAGATCAGATTATAGTGTAATATTTTTTAATTTTACAAAGAAATTAAACCCCAAAAGTGTAGTATTTATGACACTGAGAATGTTTTTAAAAATCACAATGTTATGAACACCTATGACCTTGTTCATACAAGCATAGGCAATAGTAACTATTTAATGACTGCTACCTGGCAATAGGATAGTATGAGATGTTAATTGTTACATGTATCTCACTTTCAGAGAAAACAAATAGGTGAAACATTTGCATATTGAAATCAATGGCATATGATGTGTGTTATATAAATCAGAATATATGTATGTGTATACTTAAAGTGCAAAATAGTTATACCTAAAACAATTTACTGAGGTGAAAGATCAGGTTCAGCACTCATCTAGAAAATATATAAAAAGAACAAAGTCTTAAAAGTGAGATGAGAGATAAATATAGATGAAAAAGCAGAAATATGAATATATCTATAATTTGTGCCTTAAAGGTGAAAAAGGTAAAGAAGGTAACATATTTAATGAAATAATAATTAAATATTTTTGAGTTAAATAAAAATATTGAGTCTTACTTGAAAAGTTATGTAGAGTTTCAAAGTAACGTTTTAAGAAAAAAAAAAAAAAACTCCATAACCCAAAGGAATTACAGAAAAAAATTAAAATACAAAACAAAGATACATTCTGAAAATCACTCAAAAATGCAAATTTCCTAGGAAGAAACAGGTATTCATTATTATCAGATTTTTCAAATATGTTATGAATGCAAGAATATGGGCTAATATTTTCAAATTGAAAAGGAAAAAGAACTTTGCATAAGGAATTAAATAGTTTAATAAACTATCATCTAATGTGAGTGGCAAATAAACGTATTTTAAATCTAGATTTAACTTTCCAGAATAAAGATGGAGGGTGGGTTTGGTGATTTAGTAAAATGTAGAACATACTAAGGTTCTTGTAGCACATATATGTGTATCTAATAAAAGTCGTAGCTATTGATGAGCATAAAAAATGAGAGAAAATTAAGTAAGGGTTCATTTTAATAAGATTTAAGTTCTAGAAACAAAAGACTAATTTATATAGTGGAAGGTACGAAAAGACACAATATTAAGCACAAAATAAGATGGCAGAGGTAGTTTTTAATATATCAAATATCATAAGAAATGTAAATACGTCAAACTTAGCCCAAGCTAAAGAGAGTACCCTTACATTGCATCAACAATATAATCTAATACTATTTTGCTAAGAAAGATTTAAACAAGTAAGTCATAAAAAGCTCAAATAAAAAGGTTGAAAATCCTGTATCAAAAGAACGCCTTAAGTGCCAAATAAAATTGAGATAAAACTACCAGAAGAGCAGTACCTATTGATAAATGGAAAAATCGACTCATATTTTTAAATAGCCCAAAATTGAAAAAGCAGAAATTCTAGAACCTAGAAGAGAACCCTGAACTATGACAAAATTTACAGTGGGGGATTCTAACATGCTTTACTCAAACACTGAACAATAACAATTATTTTTAATATATAAGGTACTATAGGTATGAATAAGAAATGAAATTTAGAATAATATATGTGAACATACTCACACATTAAACTGAAAAACCAAGCTTTCTTTTGGGTGGATCACATGTGATATTCACACACACACAACCACAAACACACACAAAACTGGCCATGGGCCAGGTAGGCTATCTGCAAAGGGTGCCTAGTATGTTTTAAATACAGTCATGCATCACTTAACAAAAAGAATATATTCTGAGAAAATAGTCCATAGGAAATTTCATCATTGTGTGAACATCGTAGTGTGCACTTATAGAAAGCTTGATGGTATAGCTACTACATACCTAGGTTGCACGGTATAGCCTGTTGCTTCCAGGCTACAAACCTGTACAGCATGTTACTCTACTGAATAGTGCTGGCAATTGTAACACGGTGGTAAGTATTTGTCTACCTAAACATAGATAAGGTACAGAAAAAATATGGCATTATCATATTATGGGACTACCATTGTATATATGATCCATTGTTGACCAAAATGTTGTGATTACTGTAGTCAATATCATGAAGACAATATTCTTAAACTATACTGCAAAAAAAAAACTAGCACATCCATATCTAAGTGCCAGATTTGGGAGATTACATGACACTTTTTCAATAAAACCTTTGAATTAACTGCTAAATATTTCTCCTTCCATCTTTTATTCCTCTTTGAATACAGTCTACCCGACACCGCTCTTTTCCCTCACCTTCCCCTTCTGATCACGCCCCTACTCTTCTCAAAGCCAGTCCTCTAGACTGCTGGCTGGCACTCTTCTCAGGGGGAGCAACCCATTGATATTCTCCATCTTATTTCAGGTGGAACTGGAAACACTTAAAAGAAAAAGAAAGACATTTGTTCCCTTGATCCAATTTATGAATGTTGATTATACAAGTTGCTTTTTATCTTCTTTTTTTTTAAAAGATCTATTTTATTGGCCACAAATTTTACATCTGTTAAGAAGGAGAGGGAAGCATTGATGACTTGCAGCTTTCTCTTTGACTTTGCATGAACCAGAGACTTTTGGATTGCTCCAGGGCCATTTCTATAATGGGGCAATAGGTATGTAGTTCAGGAAACATACCCACAGAGAACGTACATAGGTTATCAAAAGGGTATATCTGACTGCAAATCAACTATGCAATTCCTGGAACATTGGAATAATTGGCTGGGGATTTTATCCATTCTTATGGCTGATGCCAGAAAGTGTGTATATTTATTAACAATTTATTTACAGAACATAGATTGATTTCACTGGGAATGCATGGCCAGCCACTGTGAAGAGGGAGTAAATGATTTCTTCCAAAGCTTTTACGAACCTACTACTGTCAAGAAGTAAGTATATATTGGAAGTGAATATGAGGATATAGCAGTAAAATGATGGGCATTGTAATCAAGAACACAAAATGAAATCTCCCTGAAACCAAACCGGCACACATTTTTGATGTACATATGAACAATGAAATATGAACCATCTAAATATAGGAAAGAGGGCACACGTCAAATAGTGTCAATCACCTAATTTATGCTAAAGATATTGAGGACAATTATAATGGGGCTTATATATTGGTAAAACGTAAGAGTTGGTTTGATATTCCTTAGTTGGAGAGGGTGATGTTAGTGAAAATGAGAGAGACAGGTGAGATACTAGGATAAAAACAAACTATTCTAGTTTAAAATATACACCATTTGAGTAAAACAAAAAATAGTAAGATCAGGATCCAAAGAAAAGTATTTTTCTTGCCTGTTAAACTTAATCAGGTGCAAATCTGAAGCTCATGGCAGAAAAAGAAACCTACATTTAAATATGTCAGTATGCAAGGAAATCATTTCATCATGTGCAATATCACATTTCCAAAATATATTATTACCTGATTTTAAAAACAAAATTAAAATTCAATCTTGTGTTTGGGAAATATTCTAATACTAGAGGGAGTAGAATGGCTGTAGATAAAAATAAATGGAAAGTGGTAATAGGTAATATATTTTTTAAATGAGGCATTATTTTTTCTCTGTGAAATCATTTTTACTCGTTCTGGGGAAAACAGCAAAGTGATGTACCCAAAAGTATTAATAATTTACGTGACCTGAATGTTGTTTTACTTTATAGCTAAAATGAATTGTTAATTTATTAGGCTCCTGTCAGATATATATATGTATATAAAATTTTATGTGATAATTAGGGCATATAAGATTTTGGTATACAAAAATAATAAAAAGACTTATTTTGGCAATTTAAAATTATAAAAGAATTATTTACTTTTGCTTGCTTCATGTTTATCAAGATTTGAGCCTTGGAAATAATGCCAACTATTTACTATTTATTCACTAAATGATCAAATTCTAACTATTGAATCTTTGATCTTGACATAAAAATCTTTTAAACCCTGATCCATAGGTGTTTTGATTATAGATGTTAGCAAAGACACTAAACATGAAAAAGCAATAATTTTCTCACAGCTAAGCCAAGTGAAATTTTCTCCCCTGCAGTTCCATGATGACTAATATGTATGAAAATGAATATACTCTATAACTCAGGATTCCATTTGTGGCTATTTACATTAGAAAAACTCATATGCATGGGCAAAAGGGAATCTGTTTATTATAATATTATTTATTATGATGAAAAATCAGAAATGATTCCGACTTCCAGTGATTACATAAATTGTAGGATGTGCTTATGGAGGAGTAACATAAAATTATAATGAATAATCTAGATCTATAAATTAGGTCTCTATTTATTCTCATGGCCAGATATTAAAAACAGTGCTGAGTTATAAAAAAAGGTATAGTATGTCACTCATGACAATAAATATATACTCTCCAAACACTATATTTATGGAGACACACACACATACTGGAAGGATACATACTGAATTTACACTGATCTACTCTGAAGAGGGAAGGGGAAGAATAGGATAGTAAAGGAAATAACATTTTGTGTATAATATTTTATATGTTTTACTTGAAATATTTAAGGGAACAATGAGAAATAATCAATACTGCTCAATTATAACTTGTAAGAACATGAAAATTATTGGCTTATTTTTTGAAATTATCTGATCTATTCAATTTATTTAAATTGCTCCTGTAATCACCATTCATAAATGGAGGGACCTGACTCTTACATTCTGAGTCATAGCACATAATATTTTGAAATAAGGCTGACAGTACAATAAAAATTTTATTATCAAGAATGTACCAAAGTAAATATTTGTTTACAAATGTTGTAATGTTAGTCATGGTAGAAATATCTGAAAAATAAGCTAAAAGTGGATAATGAAGTCAAATTTTGTGGAAATGTCAAATCAAGCTTGCCATTCTAAAGGAGATTAAAACGAATACAAAAGGTGTCAAATTAGCAAAAATCCTTGCATTTCTTCTTATTTCCCAGAATTTGGGTCTTTTGCATTGGTCAGTTGCATCTTTGTTTCATCGGGTTGTTGAAATGGAAATCCTTCTTAGAGAGATAAATAATGCAATGTTATCATTTGTTGTTCAAGACAAAGTTGATGAATATGTCTCAACAAGAAAGGCAGAGAGGCCACTGGCAAGATGCCTGAATAGGAATAGCTCCTGTCTGCAGCTCCTAGTGAGATCGACGCAGAAGGCAAGTGATTTCTGTACTTTCAACTGAGGTACCCAGTTCATCTAATGGAGGCTGGTTGGACAGTGGGTACAGCCCACGGAGGGAGAGCCAAATCAGGGTGGGACATTTCTTCACCTGGGAAGCACAAGGGGTCAGGCGATTTCTCTCCCCTAGCCAAGGGAAGCCATGAGAGGCTGTACTGGGAACAACAGTGCATTCCAGCCCAGATATTGCACTTTTCCCATGGTCTTCACAACCAGCAGACCAGGAGATTCTCTCTGGTGCATAAGCTACCAGGGCCATGGGTTTCAAACACAAAACTGGGTGGCTGTTTGGGCAGACACCAAGCTAGTGGCAGGAGTTTTTTTGTTTGTTTTTTTATACCCATTGGCACCTGGAACATGAGCAAGACAGAACCCTTCACTTTCCTCAAAGGAGGGCTGAAGCCAGGGAGCCAAGTGGTCTGGCTTGGTAGGTCCTACCCTGCTGGAGCACAGCAAGCTAAGATCCACTGGCTTGAAATTCTCGCTACCAGCACAGCAGTCTGAGGTTAACCTGGAACAATTGAGCTTCATTGGAGAAGGGGAATCTGCCATTGCTGAGCCTTGAGTAGGTGGTTTTCCCCTCATAGTCACAGTGAAAACAAAGCCTATAGGAATTTCAGACTGGGTGGAGCCCACCACAGCTCAGCAAGGCCTCTACAGCAAGACTGTCTGTCTAGAATCCTCCTTTCTGGGCAGGGCATCTCTGAAAAAAAGGGAATAGCACCAATCAGGGGCTTATAGATAAAATGCCCATCTCCCTGGGACAGAACACCTTTGGGAAGGGGTGGCTGTGGGCACAATTTCAGCAGACTTAAACGTCCCTGTATGACAGCTCTGAAGGGAGCAGGGGATCTTCCAGCACGGCATTCAAGCTCTGATAAGGGACAGACTGCCTCCTTAAGTGGGCCCCTAACCCCAGTGTATCCTGACTGGGAAACAGCTCCTACTAGGGGCCAACAGACACCTCATACAGGAGAACTCTGGCTGATATCTAGCAGGTGCCCCTCTGGGTCGAAGCTTCCAGAGGAAGGAACAGGCAGCAATCTTTACTGTTCTGCTGTCTCTGATGGTGAAACCCAAGCAAACAGGGTCTGAAGTGGACCTCCAGCACACTCTAGCAGACCTGCTGCAGAAGGGACTGATTGTTAAAAAGAAAACTAATAAACAGAAAGGAATAATATCAACATCAACAAAAAGGACATCAACTCAGAAACCCTATCTGAAGGTCACTAACATCAAAGACCAAAGGTAGATAAATCCATGATGATGGGAAAAAACCAGCACAAAAAGGCTGAACATTCCAAAAACCAGAATTCCTTTTCTCTTCCAAAGGATCACAACTGCACACTAGAAAGGGAACAAAACTGGACAGAGAATGGGTTCAACAAATTGAAAGAAGTAGGTTTCAGAAGGTGGGTAATAACAAACTCCTCTGAGCTAAAGGAGCATGTTCTAACCTAATGCAAGGAAGCTAAGAGCCTTGAATAAAGGTTAGATGAATTGCTAACTAGAAAAACGAGCTTAGAGAAGAACATAAATGACATGATGGAGCTAAAAAAAAAAAAGACAGCACAAGAACTTCAGAAGCATACACAAGTATTAACAGCTGAATCAATCAAGTCAAAGAAAGGATATCAGGGATTCAAGATTAACTCAATGAAGTAAAGTGAGAAGATAAGATTAGAGCAAAAGAGTGAAAAGAAACAAACAAAGCCTCCAAGAAATATGAGATTCTGTGAAAAGACCAACTCTAGGTTTGATTGGTGTACCTGAAAGTGACAGGGAGAATGAAACCAAGTTGGAAAACACTCTTCAGGATATTATCCAGGAGAACTCCCCCAACCTAGCAAGGCAGGCCAACATTCAAATTCAGGAAATACAGAGAGCACCACAAAGTTGCTCTGAGAAGAGCAACGCCAAGAGACATAATCCTCAGATTCACCAAGGTTAAAATAAAGAGAAAAAAGTCAAGGGCAGCCAGAAAGAAAGGTTAGGTTACACACAAAGGGGATCCCATCAGACGAACAGTGGATCTCTTGGCAGAAATCCTACAAGCCAGAAAAGAATGGGGGCCAATATTCAACATTTTTAAATAAAATAATTTTCAACTCAGAATTTCATATTCAGCCAAACTAAGCTTCATAAGTAAAGGAGAAATAAATTCCTTTACAGACAAGCAAATACTGAGAGATTTTGTCACCACCAGGCCTGCCTTACAAAAGCTCCTGAAGGAAGCACTAAACTTGGAAAGGAACAATCAGTACCAGTCACTGCGAAAACAATTGTAAAGGCTATTGACACTATAAAAAAACTGCATCAACTAATGGGCAAAATAACCAGCTAGTATCCTGTGACAGGATCAAATTCACAGCTAACAATATTTATCTTAAATGTAAATGGGCTAAATGCCAAATTATAAAACACAGACTGGAAAATTGGATAGAGTCAAGACCCATTGGTGTGCTGTATTCAGGAGACCCATCTCACATGCAAAGACACACATAGGTTCAAAATAAAAGGATGGAGGAATATTTACCAAGAAGATGAAAGCAAAAAAAAAAAAAAATGGGGGGAGGGGGGTTGCTATCCTAGTCTCTGATAAAACAGACTTTAAACCAACAAAGATCAAAAGAGACAAAGAAGGGCATTACATAATGGTAAAGAGATCAATGCAACAAGAATAGCTAACTATCCTAAGGATATATTCACATAATACAGGAGCACTAGTTCTTAGAGACCTACAAAGAGACTCAGACTCCCACACAATAATAATGTGAGACTTCAACACTCCACTGTCAACATTAACAGATCAACAAGACAGAAAATTAAGAAGGATATCCAGGACTTGAACTCAGCTCTGGACCAAGCAGAACTAACAGACATCTACGGAACTCTCCACCCCAAATCATGAGAATATACATTCTTCTCAGCACCAAATCACACTTATTCTAAAACTGACTAATCACACTTATTCTAAAACTGACATAATTGGAAGTAAATCACTCCTCAGCAAATGTAAAAGAATGAAAATCATAGCAGTCTTTCAGACCACAGCACAATCAAATTAGAACTCAGGATTAAGAAACTCACTCAAAACCACACAATTACATAGAAATGGAGCAACCTGCTCTTGAATGACTACCAGGTAAATAACAAAATTAAAGCAAAAATAAAAATGTCCTTTGAAACCAATGAGAACAAAGACACAACATACCAGAATCTCTGGGACACATTTAAAGCAGTGTGTAGAGAAAAATTTATAGCACTATATGCCCACAAGAGAAAGCAGGAAAAATCTAAAATTGATACCTTAACATTACATTTAAAAGAACTAGAGAAGCAAGAGCAAACAAATTCAAAAGCTAGCAGAAGACCAGAAGTAACTAAGATCAGAGCAAAACTGAAGGAGGTAGAGACACAAAAAACCCTTCAAAAAAATCAATGAATCCAGGAGCTGGTTTTTTGAAAAGATCAGCAAAATAAATAGACTACTAGCCAGACTAACAAAGATGAAAAGAGAGAAGAATCAAATAGATGAAATAAAAATGATAAAGGGGATATCACCACCAATCCCACAGAAATACAAACTACCATCAGAGAATACTATAAACACCACTACACAAATAAACTGGAAAATCTAGTAGAAATGGATAAATTCTTGGACAGATAGACTTTTTCAAATCTAGACCAGGAAGAACTCAAATCCCTGAATAGATCAATAACAAGTTCTGAAATCCAGGCAGCAATAACAGCCTACCAACCAAAAAAATTCCAGGACCAGACAGAATTACAGCCAAATTCTACCAGAGGTACAAAGAGGAGCTGGTACCATTCCTTTTGAAACCACTTCAAACAACAGAAAAAAAGGGAATCCTCCCTAATGCGTTTTATGAGGACAGCATAATTCTGATACCAAAAATGGCAGAGACACAACAAAAAAAGAAAATTTCAGGCCAATATCTCTGATGACCATTGATGTGAAAATCCTCAACAAAATACCAAATCCAGTAGCACATCAAAAAGCTTACACACCACAATGAAATCGGCTTCATTCCAGTGATACAGGGCTGGTTCAACATAAGCAAGTCAATAAATGTAATCCATCACATAAACAGAATCAATGACAAAAACCACATGATTATCTCAATAGGTACAGAAAAGGCCTTCAACAATATTCAACAGCTCTTCATGCTAAAAACTCTCAGTAAACTGGGTATTGATAGAACATATTTCAAAATAATAAGAGCTATTTTTGACAAACCTACAGCCAATGTCACACTGAATGGACAAAAACTGGAAGCATTCTCTTTGAAAAGAGGCACAAGACAAGGATGCCATCTCTCACCACTCCTATTCATCATAGTATTGGAAGTTCTGGCCAGGCAATCAGGCAAGAGAAAGAAATAAAGGGATTTCAATTAAAAAAAGAGGAAGTCAAATTGCTGCTGTTTGCAGATAACATGATTGTGATCCTATATTTAGAAAATTCCATCTTCTCAGCCCTAAATCTCCTTAAGAAACTTCAGCAAAGTCTCAAGATAGAAAATAAATGTGTAAAAACAGCAAGCATTCCTATACACCAATAACAGACAAACAGAGAGCCAAATCATGAGTGAACTCCCATTCATAATTGCTACAAAAAGAATAAATTACCTCGAAAAACAACTTACAAGGAATGTGAAAGACCTCTTTAAGGAGAACGACAAACCACTGCTCAAGGATATAAAAAAGGATGCTAACATATGAAAAAATATTCCATGTTCATGGATAGAAAGATACAATATTGTGAAAATAGCCATACTTCCTAAATTAATTTATAGATTCAATGCAATCCCCATCAAGCTACCATTGACCTTCTTCACAGAATTGGAAAAAAACAACTTTAAATTTCATATGGAACCAAGAAAGAGCTCACATAGCCTAGACAATTCTAAGCAAAAAGAACAAAGCTGGAGGCATCACACTAACTGACTTCAAACTATACCACCAGGCTACAGTAACAAAAACAGCATGGTGCTGATACCAAAACAGATGTATAGACCAATGGAACAGAACATAGGCCTCAGAAATAACACCATACATCTACAACTATCTGATCTTTAACAAACCTGACAAAAACAAGCAATGGAGAAAGTATTCTCTATTCAATACATGGTGTTGGGAAAACTGGCTAGCCATATGCAGAAAGCTGCAACTGGATCCCTTCCTTACACCTTATACAAAAATTAACTCAAGGTGGATTAAAGGCTTAAACATAAGAGCTAAAATCATAAAAACCATAGAAGAAAACCTAGGCAACACCATTCAGGACATAGGCATGGGCAAAACTTCATGACTAAAACACCAAAACCAAGGGCAACAAAAGCCAAAATAGACAAATGTGATACAATTAAACTAAAGAACTTCTGCACAGCAGAAGAAACTATTATCAAAGTCAACAAGCAACCTACAGAACGGGAGAAAATTTTTGCAACCTATCCACCAAAGGGCTAATATCCAGAATATACAAAGAACTTAAACAAATTTACAAGAAAAAAACAAATAATCCCATTAAAAAGTGGGTGAAAGATATGAACAGAAACTTCTTAAAAGAAGGCATTTATGCAGGCAATAAACGTCAAATAAAGCTCATCATAATTGATCATTAGAGAAATTCAAATCAAAACCACATTGAGATACCATCTCATGCCAGTTAGTATAGTGATCATTAAGAAGTCAGGAAACAACAGATGCTGAAGAGGGTGTGGAGAAATAGGGACACTTCTACACTGTTGGTGGGAGTGTAAATTAGTTCGACCATTGTGGAAGACAGTGTGGCGATTCCTCAAGGATCTAGAACTAGAAATACCATTTGACCCAGCAATCCCATTACTGAGTATATACCAAAGGATTATGAATCATTCTACTATAGTGACACATGCACACATCTGTTTATTGCAGCACTGTTCACAATAGTGGAGACTTGGAACAAATCCCAATGCCCATCAGTGATAGACTGGATAAAGTGTGGCACATATACACCATGGAATACTATGCAGCCATAAAAAAGGATGAGTTCATGTCCTTCACACAGACCTGGATGAAACTGGAAACAATCATACTCAGCAAACTAACACAGGAAGAGAAAACCAAACACTGCATATTCTCACTCATAAGTGGTAGTTGAACAATGAGAACACATGGACACAGGGAAGGGAATATCACACACCAGGGCCTGTTGAAGAGTGGGGACCCAGGGGAGTGGGTGCAGCAAACCACCATGGCACATATATACCTATATAACAAACCTGCACATTCTACACATATACCCCAGAACTTAGAGTATAATTTTAAAAACTAATAAATAAATAAATAAATACAAAGAATGACAGAGAAAAGGTATTTCTCAAGAATTCTCCTCGCTTGTGAAATTGCATGACTCTCAGTACACTTAAGGAATTTCTATATCTCAATTTTCTAAGGAGCAAATAGTGTTTGTAATGGAAATACATCAAGATTCCATTATTGGAGAAAGGAATAAATATAGCACAGCCAACACTTGAACCTACGTTTTCCCTCTCCTCTCTCCTGAAATTCTAAGGAAATATAATAGAAAAGGTGATTATTAATGGGAAATAAAAGTGGTGTGTGTGTGTTTGTGTGTGTGTGTGTGCACGTGTGTGTGTGTGTGTGTGTGTGTGTGTGTGTGTTTGTGTGTGTTTAGGGAAGAGATAAATAATATTATCTCAATTAAGGAATAAAAATGCTTAATAAATATGTCATTCCAGAACAAGTGGCCACTACTGCTGATTAGACCAAACAAATCTTAGGGCTTTCCATTAATCTGAGCTGGTACAATAAAATTAATGATGAAGCTAAGTTTAAAAGCCGTAAATGACTGGATTATAATTCTGACAAGCATAGCATTTAGTGATGAAACAATTATGTATTGTGCCAGTGTTGCTTGGAAAATCTTTGCTTGATTCCACTCTTAAAGACATATTATCATCTAGACAAAAGTAGATGATACAAAAGATTTATTTTAATCTGACTGATAGCATCGGCTTAAATGTATGTGAATTTGAGCTCTCAGGGATAGTTACTTCTGCCTGAAACCATGTTCTTTTGTGGCAGCATCCATTGTATGCACAGTTTAGGAAAATTTTCTATCATTACTAATTTGTATGGAATATTTTACCAGAAAGGAAATGTGATTTTCCTTGACTATTTCTAATATTTTTCAGAATTTAGTTTTATGATGAAGTTTAGATACCCAAATCCGTAAAGGTAGAATTATATAGAAAATGTACCAATTTTCTCTTTTATAATGTGCATATGACCACTTTGAACTTTCAAAATGCACTGGAAAGCGTATGAAAAATAAAACATGCAGTTGATGTCATTTAAAATAGTATATTGAAAAAATTAATGCTATTTTTTTCCAAGACATCATTTGGCAAAATATGAAATTAGCAAGTAGAGATATATAGAAAGTGCCACATTTTACATTTACCCTTCTCATGTTTAATAATCAATGAATTTATCCTGGGATAATTGCATTTTCAGTACCTGATATGTGATCTCACCTGTTGTTCACATTTTATTTACTCCTTATTTGAAAACAATAAATTACACTTTATTTACTCTTTGTTATTTTTTGTTATATTTTTTATTCAGGACTAAGTTTTATTTCCAGCAAGTCAGTATGATGAAGGGAGTGAAGACCTAGAGTACTCCAAGTATAAGTGTGATAGAGAAAATGATTGCTGTTCCTGCTTCTACACAATTTTTTAAATCTATTATGATTACTGATGACTAACCTCATTGTCTGTCAGTTTGATAGCAATTTTCTAGTACTCATTTTAATTGGTCTCTTAGTAATAGTCATCATTTTAAAACTCAAATTCCTTGATAAAATCTCCCCAGTACACATCGCTTTCTTAAATTTCCTCTAATGTTCTTGGTCATTCTTTAGCTCCTCTTTTGGAAATGTCCCTCTGTATATGGTCATTAAATTTTGAACATACTCAAAGTTTATTCCCAGATCTGCTCTACTCTTATTTCATAATGACTCTATAATGCATGGCTCTATAATATATGGCATCCACATTACTTCAATTTCTACCAACATCTCAGCAACTCACATAATTCAACCACTAGATTAGAACTAGTTGAACTTAACATTTCAATTTGGAATTCTCAAGGGTGCTTCAAACTTACTGTGTTGAAAACTAAATTTATTCTTCGGCCCCAAAATCTGCGAAAGACATCTTCATAGGAGTCATCCTTAACAATTCCTTCTCCCATACCTTAAATCCTATGTTAATTTCTAAATGTTTTCCAATTATTTCTACTCACCTGGAACTTAACACCACCTTAATGCAAAACTATTGTTCACTCTAAACTACATTCAAGCAGTACCTTTCCAAGAGGTTTGTCCATATTTATTCACTTTCCCACTTTTCAAACTGTTACTGACCACAGCTTATACTACTTTAATAAAGTTCAGTAGTTATTAGGATAAATACCAATTTCTTTAATATGTTGCTCAAGGAACTATGTGAGCTGGTCCCTATCCCTTTAGCCTCATGCCTCATTTCACATAGGCCTTTCAGTCACAATCTGAATTCGCCTCATTTTTGTTCCCCACGCCTGTGATTGTAACTCTCTGCTTCTACTTACTTTTCCTGGCTGAATGCCTTCTCATCCTACAGGACCAATTTCAATTCTTACCTTTGGTTGGCTTTTCTTGACTTTCCTGATTGGCTCAAACTTCACTAGCATGTGATTTCATGACACCCTAAACTTCTCCATAACACTTACTATAGGCACACTTCTATATGTATTTATGTAATCATTTAACTAATTTGGGGGAGGATTACAAGTTCTTAGAGGCTAGAAACCCTATCTGATACTATTTGCCAAAGTTTTCTTCATGCCTTGAACACATCTGGCATCTGGTAGGTGTTCAATTATTTGTTGATTGAATGAACAATTATAAGAAAATACAACAGTTAAAATATAGTCTGGAGAGGTATATAATGCTACAGAAAATGGAGTGGAAGGCCAGTAGGAGTAAATTAACCCACTAAAAAAGAACAAAAGGATACAGGCCTCAGTGAGTAGAGATTATGAACTAATACCAAGTTTATGTTAGTTTTATTTATCCTTGTGGTATTCACATCCGTATATAAGTTGTAACGACATATGTATTATAGTATACATGATAGAGAAAGAACTTAATTGCATGTAAAATATACATCATAGATAATGATTAATCACATTTTAAAATAGCCTTCGTCTTTTTAAAGCTATGAGTTAAATATCTTTTCAAAATTCATAGAAAAATGTGAAAATTTTGCCCTCATTTTGGGCCTTAGAGTGAAGAGTTAGTGTAAGGAACATTAACTGCCAAATGATGTATAAACAGTTTTCTCTCTCTTGGTTTTGGAACTCTGGATAGCTGAGCTATAGTCATTGGTTTTCAGGTGGAAATTATAAATTTTTGTCTCAAAATAAACCTTATTCTAAGTAAGCTTCAGTATTAGCTGTGTGTTGTCAGTGAGCAGCAAGAAATTAATAAATATACGATCTCCATTTATATTGCGTATATGCACACCGTATGTCTTTTTAGAACTGCTTTCTAGCTGGTTGCCTTATGGGCAGAAACATAGTGTATTTCTACCTATAAAGCCACATTTTCCTTCTTTCTCTTACCATTAAGTTTTAATAAAAACAACAACAGAAAACCTTGAGACAAAGGAAAAAAAAATGAACAAAAGCATTTGGCTTGTGTTTAAAGGGTTTAAAAATCATTTTAAATCTATTTGTTCTTCTTTGTATTATTACAGTGCATAATGACAGTACTTGAAATTAATGTACATCCACATGCATTACAATAGGTATTCACTGTAGCTTAGCAACAGCTAAGCATGGCTTCTTCAGCTTGTTGATTTCCATTGCTGGACCTGAGAGGCCATAGAAAATTCAATTTACTCTAAATTTCTTACGTTAGCAGTTAAATGTTAAGCTCCTGTTTACAGAAAGCTCTTCTGTGAATTGTCAGAATTCAGCAAGCTCTGTTCTACACAGCAGGAGGTGTTAACCATTTTCTTTTTGGGACAGGGAATAGAAAACAAGTTTTCTCTATCTCTTTCTCCTTTCCCTATGTGTTTTCCTGTTTAACCATGATGATTCCAAAACAGAAAGAGCAGAAGTGCCTCAACTTATCATACTTAAAATAAATCTTTAGTGCATATTTTACATGAGAGAAATATTTTTAAAAACCCTTTTACTATGTCTCAGTAAAACAGAAGCTGAGTTATAAAAATTTTAGGTCAATATTAGTACCCTTTGCCCTTGGACAATTAATAGGCCCCATATTTGCAAATACATTTATTTTATGAAGTGGAAGGAGCATTTGAAAGATATACAAAATTTTCTATTATAATTTTAACAACATATTTAATTCACATCAGCATATCCTAAATACAAAAGAAATATTTACACATACAAACACAAGCATAAAATTGGGAGATACTAAAATTCAAAATGTAATAAGATATGTCAAACTAAAGAAAAAACTGATGCAAAATTAATGTAAGTAGAGAGTTTATTTGGACGAAGTTTGAGGACTGTAACTCAGAAACACAGTATGAAGTTGTCCTGAATATACACTCAGAGCAGCAGTCTCAAGGAGGTTTTTAAAGAAAAAATGAGACAGCTCCTAAGTTATTTACCAATAATTTACATTAAAATAACATCAACTATCGATTGGCTATACAATGATTTTTGTATCATAAGTTTCGAACATAAAGACAACGGTTAGGCAGCTAGTTTCGCCATTTAATATTCCATTTAAATAATTGCCTCATTACTCTCATGAAGCCATGGAGACTTCATGAGTATGAAGTCCCATACTCATGCTACTCTGGCCCTAATATATTTTGCATATCCTACACAGCACAAACTGCTCTAAATTATTTTTCTTTCATCATATCATTTAAATTGAATATGTTTAGTTTACCAATAAAGCTCATCCATTGTCATATTTTACTCCACACCAATATTTATCTGTGACCCTGAATTGAGAAATTCCTACTAGGAGACATACCTTTTACTTCTAACAGTTTTATTAAGAGCTAATTCATATAACATTTAATTCACCAATTTAAACTGTACAATTCAATGGTTATAGTATTACCACAGTTACACAACCATAATCAAATTTTAATTCTAGAACATTTTTGTCACTACTCCCCCCCAAAATATTCTTCAATTAATAGTCACTTCCCAATTGCCTGAAGCCATTTGTTTATATTCTAGGGTTTGCAGACCTGGAGACGTGTGTGTAGGAGTTTGAGGCTAGTCTGGACAAATAAGAGAGGGAATAGGGCTACACAGAAGTGTATTTTTTTCTTTTATTTTTAATGAAAAATGTCTTTAATTTCTTAAAATTTCTTAAATAAAAAGAAAAAAATACACTTCTGTGTAGCTCTTATCCTTCTCTTCATTTTATGTTGTTCTTATTATCTTATTATTATAAAAATGTTAATGCCTTACACGTTACATATTTAGATATTATAAATCCAGCAATGCATTGTTATAAAAAATTACTAATATAGGTATGTGCTTTTTGAAGAAGTTGAGGAGGAAAGGAGCTCAAATATATATATTTATATATTTTCTTATATGAATAACCTTTTCAGTTATCCGTTATGTTTTTATTCATTTCTTCATTTAGATTCTTGTTTACCATCAGGTGTCCATTTTTTCCATTCCAGAAATCTTTGTTTCCACTTGTGCTATTCTTGTAAAATACATTCCATTTCTGTATGTTATAAACTCAAAAATGTAATTATATGAATATTATTTTGGAAACTTACATTTAAATAGGTTAAGAGCAGAAATGTGCAATTATAATATGTTTATAATTACCTACATAGTTACCTTTATTGAAACTCTTTGTTCTTTTTGTTTCTTTGAATTATTGTCTGGTATCACTGATTTTCAGCCTGATAAATCTTTTAGCATTCTTCTTAAAATGGGTCTGCTGGTAACAAATTCTGTCAATGTTTGTTTATCTGAGAATACCTCTATTTTGCTTTTATTTTTGAAATGTAGTTTTGCTGACAGAATACTCTTAGTTGAACAGGTTTTTGTTTTGCTTTAAGTCTTTTAGTGATTTGAATGTATCTCACTGTCATCTAGCTTCCTTTTTTTTTTTTTTTCCTAATAAAGTCAACTGTTTTCTTAATGTTGTCCCATTATATGTTTTCAATTGTTTTTCTCCTGCTGCTTTCAAGATCTTTGGTTTTCAACATTCTGACTATGACAATCTGGGTGTGGAGCTTCTTGTTTCCATACCCAGATCTTACCTGAAGTTTGTTAAATATTTTGGTCATTGAGATATATGTTTCTTAAATCAAATTTTAGAAATTGCAGTTGTTATCTCTTTTTATTTTCTGTTTCTCTCTTTTCTCTTTCTGGTACTCCCATTTTGTTTATCAGTGTGCTTAATGGGGTCCTATATTCTCAGAGGCTGTGTTTATTTTTCTTCATTACTGTATTATCTTTATTCTTTAGTTGCATTATTTCTATCAATCTGTCTTCAGATTTGCTGACTCAGATCTATTATTCATAATCTCTGGCAAATTTTTCATTTGGTTTATTGTACTTTTCAACTTCAGAAATTTTATTTTTTCGATAAATTATTTTTTTTATCATTCGGTCTTAGATGAAATTTGTCACTGTTTTTCTCTTTATTTGAAAAAGTGGTTTTCTATAGATTTTTGAGTATGTTTATAGTTGCTGCTTTGAAATTATTGTCTGCCAAGTCCAACATCTGTCCAACTTAAATGCAGTTTTGATCTCCTGATTTTTTTCCCTGTGGATAGTTATACTTTCCTGTTTATGTTTAAGTCTTAAAACTTTGGTTGATAACTTTGTAAGTTAGAGAATATAGTGTAGCAACTCCGAATAATGATCTTCTTGTCTCCCAACAAGGCTTGTTATAGTTGTTTGGTTATTTATTTTTTAGTGACTTGGCTGGACTCGTTTGGTTAATTATTTTTCCCCAGTTACAGGTATCCACTGATTTCACTCCTTAGAGGACATATTTATGTCCTCAAACTCCTGGACATGAAAGGTGACTGTTGTTTTAGCTTTGATCTGTTTGGCTGTCTCTGTTTTCTTTTTCCTTAATGAGATTGTTGCTGGTCCTTGATACCAAACCCAGCTGTTAGCCTCCACTAATTACTAGCTAATAACTTATTTTTTTCCAATACTCTAGTGCACATTATACTTCATGTTATGATTCAGTTGAAATTAGTCTCCTTGGCCAATGCAGGGTACTGCCAATCTTTGACATTTACTCTGAATCTCCTCTGAGTACAATGTCTAGACTATAAAATAGGAGGTAACTATTTTATAGATAAAATAGATTTCAAAACAACAAAGATCATAAGAAGCAAAGAAGGATATTACATAACGATAAAAGGATCAATGAAACAAGAAAAGCTAAAGATCCTAAATATATACGCACCCAATACAGGAATACCCAGATATATAAGACTTATAAAGAGACTTAGGCTCCCACACAATAATAGTAGGAGACTTCAACATCAATATTAGACCGATCAATGAGACAAAAAATTAACAATGATATCCAGTATTTGAACTCAGATCTGGAACAAGTAAACTTAATTAACATTTATAGAACCTCCACTTTAAATACACAAAATATACACTCTTATCATACCACATCACACCTATTTACAGGTTTAAATGAAATATTGGTTGGCTGCTTGTTTGTTACTTTCTTCTCTTATTTTTTTTTTCATGTCTCTATTATTAAGCACAATTATAGGCATACCCATTTTTAGACTGCATTCTAGCCCAGGCAATAAAGCAACACCCCCGTTCTCTCTCCCTCTCCCTCTTCCTCTTTCTTCCTCTCCTTCATTCTTTTTTTATTCTTTTTTTTCTTTCTTTCTCTCTTTCTTCTTTTTTTTTTTCTTTAAAAAAAATTATCATGGCCAGGCATTAAAAAATAAATAAATAAAACATAAAATAAAACAGGTGGTAACTTACAGGGGTAGCTTGTTTGCTTTTCATTGCAGTTCTAACTAGATTCTCTCTATGAAGCTAGAGCTATGTGTTTGTGTTGTTGAGGGTAGGAAATGAAACTACTAATGGTACTAGCAACTGCACAGAAGGGATATTTTACAGTCTTAAGTTCAGGAGAATAGTATCTGGAAATGTTTACTAAATATCAGTGAAGACCAGATTTTACCCAGCATAGCACTTTTTTTCTGTGATTGAAGGAGATGAGCATAGCAACTTGACTGCCCAACCCACCAGAACCATTGTCTTGCAGCAGAGTTGTGTGCAAAAGGGATACTACTTTCTTCTTGAGCTGTCTGCCAAGAATCTTACTAGGTAATGGAAGTTGGAAGTGGGGGAAAATAATGCCTCCTGGCTATAGTCAGGCTTTATATAAGCTTCGTGTAGCATGGAACTATAGAAAATGAGATCTGCTGATGTTCTTCAGCAGATGAAACCACTTGGAATAGTCCTTTCAACCCAGGTAACTGGGAGATATAGAAATTTCCACTTGTCTGCTGAGTCCTTTGAAACAGTATTCTGCAAGACAGAACTGTGGGAAGGGTGCAGTCCATAGCTTAAATGCTACAGCTGCTTCTTACTGAGTTTTCACAGGTATGTTGAGTAAATGCTTCTCAATTTATCTAAGTCCTTTGATCCATAGTGAGAGATTTTATATAATTGTATTTGCTACTTTTGACCAGCTGAATTAAAATCTCTCTACAGGAGAGGTTTCCGTAAGGAACCTACACTACCATTTTGGAAGTCCTGCCTGGTCATATCTCCTTTAGAATGTCTTTTGCTAAATCATGCTCCTGTGCTTTTATCTGAAACATACACATTTTTAACTGGTCTAGATAAAATTATCCTAGGTCCCCAAAAACTCAATTCAAAAATTCTTTAAACCTAATTAAAACATATATTTTTAATCCACTTCCTACGTTTGAGACTTTAAGCTGCATCTGTATTGTTTTCATAAAGCAAAATATCCAAAGGAGGTACAAATTAGATTTACTTTATAAGCTTATTTATCTTAATGCTTAACAATTGATGTTAATACATTGTTGCTAAATATCATGTCAACAAGAAGTTCATGTTAACTTATTTGACCACTAAATTCTACAATGTAAATAATATATTTGTTTTGGATGGTTGAAAAAAATGAAATAAATTCTTGGGAAATTATTATTGAAGCATTTTTTGACTTATGAAAATATTAATTAAAAGTGTCATCTCTTATTTCAGTGAAAGTTTTACTTCCATGTTTGAAGCTATAACATTCATGTCTGGAACTATAAGAAGAAAGTGAATGCAATCTATTATTTAATTGACCCAATTTATTATATATTTCTTTTAATATTAGCTATGGTACACTGGGGAAAAAAAGAACCTCTTCTTTCTTTGAAATGAAGAAATTTCCACAAGTAAAGGTTTTAATTTGGTCACAATTTGCCTGTATTTATGTGTGTTGTTTTTGAAATGTCTATTTTATAAAATTTGAGTTCTTAAAATTTAAATATTCCCTTTGCCTTACCATATCTTATCTTGATCAATGTCACATAGAAAAAAAAATCTATATCCTTTTTTCTCTCTCTTCACAAACCAATGAAAGAGGTTGGAAGGAAAAAAGCTACACAAAAGTCTTCTTGCATAACTTACTGAAGTCATTAAATTTAATGTGGTTGTTCCTCCAAATTTTATTGAGCCTCTTCCTTTAAAATCAAAGAAGAAAAGAACAACATCTTTGTATGATTTTTGCTTTTCCCTTTTGGCTACTTTTTATTTTCAGGTAGTTTGTGTCTTACTGACTGGTCAGTAGTCCATCTTACCCTCTTTCTCATATCTTTGCTGACATGAAAAAGGGTAAGATAGGCTAGCGAATAGGTGTTAAATAAGATAATATGTTAGTTAGAAAGCTAGAATTGATAGTGTAGCAGAGAAGGTTTAAAAACTACCTCAAGAAATTATCCACAAGGGAAAAGCACAAATTATACAAAAATTTTGTCTGATGCCTATTCAAGAAATCAGAAATGAACGATGAAAGGAGAAACCAAAACATTTCTTCACTGGGATATTACACCAGTTGACTAACCAAACAAAAAACAACAAAACACAATCCAATAGAAAAATAAAAGAAACCAGATTCTTGTAAATCATATAAAGTGTAGTCAGAGTGGGAATTATTTAGAACAAAACACTATGAAAGTTTAACTCAGAAATTCATGTGGGATATTTCCTTCAAGAAAATTTATTAGGAAGAAAAAGCACCAATAAACTAGGCATTCAACTAAAGATGCTAAGAAAACAAATATACAAAAAGAATGATATAAAGCCATTCTAAATACAAAGATTTAATTTACATTAAAGTAAATATAGGTTTTGAAAAACCTGATAAAATATGCAAAATTTTGATAATATGATGGTAAAGAGAAAGTAGCAATAAGTGAGCAAAAATAATATGAATAAGAAAGAAAGCATAATTACAGGTCTTTAATAAGTCATTTAAGGAGCAAGTATTAAGCAATTACTGTGCACCAGACATCATTGCATGCTCTACGATTACAGATGTTACAAAGCAGAAAGAAAAATCCTTCCCTTAGGGGAATTATCAAGCATGGAGAGAAAGACAATAGGCCAATAAGTAAGACAAATTATTAAACTATAACAGACAATAAGAATTTGTATGGAGAAAAAGGAAGTAAGAAAGAGGGTTGCAAGTTTTTAGACAGAGTGGTAAGGGAAGATCTTACTGAAAATTAAAATTGAGTAAAGATCAGAAGGACAAGCATGAAAAAAATAAACACATATCTGGGGGAGTACATTTTCTGCAAATGAAACAGCTCCTTGAAGTAGTAGTATACTTAGTGTGTTCAGGAAAGGCAGAGATTCATAGAGTAAAATTGAGCAGGGGGCAGTAGGTAGTAGAAAAAGATATGTGGAAGATTATGAAAGGTAAGGGATTTGAGAATGGGGGTTTCAAGAGCTTCTTTTAGGACGTGTTTCTATTGAAATGCCTATTAGACCTCCAAATGCAAATTCTGTAAATATGCATGTAGTAGTTTGCAGTTCAGGAGAGATGATTACTGTGCTGAAGATATTAGTTCAGGATTCAATGACATGTACATGGTATTGGGATCAGCAAAGGAGAAGGTGTACACAAACAGATCTAAAGTCTTCGTCACTCCAACAATTAGAAAAGGGTCAAAAAAGAGGAATCACTCCCAATAGATACTGAGCAGAAGTGACCAGGGTGTTAGGAGAAAAACTAAGTGAATATGTTGCCCTGGAGGTCAAGTGAAGCTATATCCAATATAACTGAGAGAAATATCTCTTGGTTTTATATATACTTGGTACATAAAATTATATGCCTCGAAATCATGAGAAAAACAATGATAACATTTAACAGAGAAGGTCTTTGAAAAAATAAACAAACAAACAAAAATCCAGCTTACAAACTTCCCTGAAATGTAGTTTCAGTTTCTTTAAAAAATTAAGAAAACGCTTTACAAAGGTAGTTTTAGTGTGGTGATTGACTAACAAAGATCTGATAGAAAAGGGTTCAAATGGGAATGGAGAATAAAACTAGAAAATGATAATGTAAATACAAAATTAAAAAAAATATTTTTGCTATAAAATAAAGAAAAAATATATTGGTAGCTGAAGGGTGAGATTTGATCTAGATAGGATTTTTTAAAGGTAGCTAAAATAAAACTGTTTTTGTATATACATGGCAAGTATAGTCAAGCAGGAAATTGATACTAGAGGAGAGAGGGAGAATTTTTTAATGACCTTAAATGGATAAGAGGGACTGGGATAGGGCACACAAGTGAATTCATCATAACAGGATAAAAGACAGTCTGTGGACTCAGAGGCAGACAAATGTACAAACACAGTGATAGGAGGATGTAGAAGTTTCATTTTGATTGCATTTTCTATGAGAAATAAAAATCGAAGTCAGTCTATCAACAGAAAGTATGAATGCAGTAGAGACATACAATAACTAAGGAGAAGAGTGTGTCAAAGGACTAAGGAGATAATGTAGTCTTGCCATGTCTACTTAAAGTGTATAAGCAGAAATTGAGTATGTAAATAATCACCAAAATTGTGTATTTTTGCACAGCCATATTCAACTTTGTGAGTGACAAGAAAAAGTAGGTAAAAAGGTAGAAATAGCCAATGTTTGATTTATGTAACTGAATAAAAGAAAGTAAAAATAAAGGGACAATAGTGATACACAAAATACTTATGACAATTGAATATGGAAAATAAATGAGAAAAAATAGTAAATAACTACGTTAATGAAGTGAGATTCAGTGAAAAGATAGTAGATTCAACAGACTGAAGATGTTACAGGGTTGGATGATTTATGGATATGGAATACCAGAGGAAGAAGATTGAGAAGATGAAAAAGCGGTAATTGGAGGGTAGAATGTTTGAAGTTTAATGATTAAAGCATTTTATTAATAGTTAATAATAAAGCAAAGAGTATAAAAATGGAAAAAAATGAAGAAAATATAGAAGAGATAATACATATAAGATAGTGATACATATAATTTTAAAAGTAGATTTGTAAATATAGAAGTTGGTTGAATTCTTAAGAATACAAACACATTGATTCCAAAATATGGAAAACCTATATCATTTAATTTTGCTGAGAAATAACATATAAGCAATTGACAAGGTAATCAAAAATCAAAAAAGAAAAAGACATGTCTTGAACATTTCATGTGTATTTTCTAACTAACCCTCAAAATAAATGCCCCTCAATAGAAAATAGTTAAATACATCAAGGTATGTCTAGTTATACTGGAATTAGCACTCAGCCATGAAAAGAATAAGGTAAGTTTGTATGACCTAAAATAGAAACAAAAAAAAATGGTTTTTTTTTAGTAAATATGGGCTCAGAGGTACGTAAGTCTAGAAATATAGTGGTGGGACTAGGTAGAAATTCTATTTTGGTTACATTTTCTGAGAAATAAGAATACAAGTCAGTCTATCAGCAGAGTATATGGATGAAGTAATGACTGAAAATAATTGACTAGAAGAGTGGAAATGTCAAAGGACTAAGGAGAAAAAGTATTGCTTGCCATGTCCACTTGTACTCTCAGAACAATGGAATACATTATATTATAATTTGTTATTTTGATTGTTTAAAAAATATATAAATATAAGAATGGCTTTTCTTAGAGACTACGCAAACTAACAAAGTTATATATTCTCTAGAGTATGAATTTAAAGTCTGGGATAGAAGAAGTCTCATTTTTTCAATGCAAACACCTATGATTTTCTTTATGAAGTATATGCATATTCATTTTCATGATAGACCTTAGTAAGTCTAAAAATGTCACTATATATTATTGGTGTATATAAGTAGATGCCTCAAAATAATAAGAAAGACAGTGATGGTAACAATGAGCTGAGAAGATCTTTGAAAAACCATAAAAACTTACAAACTTCCTTGAAATTTAATTTTAGTTTCTTAAATTATTTTAGATATATAATTTTGTAAAAGAAGATTCATCACTCTACAATGCTGTCTTTACAAATATAATTGCTATAAGCTACAATTTTCCTTTACTTCTGAGGTACATACTATTTTTATGTAAAAACATTGGAAGCAATTTGACAGAACGTCAGTGATTAACATAATAACAAATTTAAATACTTTTCATGGTTACATTCGGACATTTAGACTCGTTTGCCTATAACTTCAAGCTTCCTATAACTTTCTGTCTTCTTAAATGAGTAAGTATTTTTGTATTAATTTTCTTAGTCATTTAAATTTAATTTTTGATACGATTAAGTTCTCCTTCAGTTTTCAATCTTTTCTTCCCATAGGTGATTTGTATTCGTTAACTACAAGATTTTTTAAAATATGAAAGGAAAGGCTGCCATTTATGTTATTGCTCTCCTCAGATCAGAAATAACTCTGTGTGTGTGTGTGTGTGTGTGTGTGTGTGTGTGTGTGTGTGTGCTGCATATATATGCATTGTGTTTTCTGATAGAACAAATAAAAATAATGTCTATGTACAGTGCTTATATATGACATGTAAAATAAAAGTTTGTCAATCTTGATATTAGCTTCAAAATTAAATTCTTTGATGGCCAGAATCATATTTCAAGTTTATAAGGATTTAAATTTTCTATAAAACAACCATAAAAAAAATCCATGAATAAATGTTGAGTTTTTGAGAAATTATTTACTTAATGGTGGTATTATCATATTTTTATTATATAGTTATGTGTATTATCTATAGAATAATAAATATAAAACTAAATAAGTAAACTGGAAGTTTGAAGGAATGCTCTAAATGCACAACTGGGGGATTTTAGAGAACTACACTTTCTCTTTGAAGGCTCACAGTCTCTGGATATATTGATCACTAGTTATACAGCAATTAAAGGTTTCCACCTCTCAGCTCTTGGATATCATGTACCTGGAGCACAGTCTATCTGTCTTGGCATCCTAATTTATCAGATCAGCTACACAATTTAAATATCCCCTGAAAATGCTTCTAGCCCTGGAACACTGAAGTAGCTTGGCCTTCTATTCAGCGACTGCATCCTCTTCCTCTAAAGCAGTCTACTCCCATAGTGGTGTTCTGAACACAATTCATAAGAAATGTGTTTTCTCTGGAAACAACCTCCTGTTTTCTCACCTTTCTCATGCCTTCATTTCCCATAAACTTCCTTTAAAGAAAACTCACTTTTTTGTTTTGAATTTTTGAACTCTATATTTTTTCTCATTCTGAGAACTATGGTGATACATTTCAAGTTAAGATACAAAGTATCTTAATTTCTCATCATTTTTTTTCTGTGCCCTGGTGCTGTTATAGAAGTAAAATATTAAGTTCTAATGTCTAACGTGTTAAAATATAGAGTTTATACTCTCATTTAGGGCTTTTAATAATACTGAATAATCGTTGTACTTGTTCCTGATGGTGTTCTTGAAATGCATTTTACATTTAACAGTCTCATCAAATTTCTTAACCTCATCATCTACATTTATTTCTAGCAAATGCTCTTTTTACTTAAGAGAGAAACAGTTGATATGCTTTGAGTTAATTTCTTACCTTTCATTCATTCATTCATTTAATTTAAGGGCTTGGTCTGCCCTCTGAAAAATATCAAAGTTTCATATTGGAGAAACAAGAATAGATTATGGCTTCTCCCTTAGGGGATTCAGAAATGGATAGAAAACAAATATGTAAGCAATATGTGCATCATGGTAGGTACTGTGAAAGGATATATAATGCATATTGGACAGGCCTGGACACAGTGATTTTGACAGGAAAGACTGTGTAGATTATAAATACCTACTGACATACATATTGGAAAGAATATTCCAAGCAAGGCATCGGAATGTGAAAATTGTGCAAGTGCTAAAGTGATATTGGGTTCAAGGAACCATATTTATTTGTTCATTACTGAATCATAGAATAAGATTTTCAACAAGTCATTTAAAAGAATTAGCTTGAGAAACAGTATAATGTGGCTGAGAATGTAAAAAATTGGAACTATAATAGCAGTTTGAGGATGCTTACAACAGTTCAAGGAATAAACGATAATGTTTAAAATGAGACAAGGGCATTGGAAAGAGAAAGGAGTTATAATAGATAATAAGGAGCTAGAAATGGATGAATTTGGTGGCCATCGGAACAGAGCAGATGAGGAAGAGGAATGGATCAACATCATTGCTGGTGTCTGAGAACTGAAGTATAGGGAGGAAAGCCAATTTTTTGAAGAAAAGATTTTGAACTCTGTTATGCCCATATTGATTTTAGGTACAGTTTAAACACTTACAAGGAGACATACTCATTTGAATGCCACATACTTCTAAATATAACAGGAGGATTTCTACCCTCACTTACATCTCAAAAAATACCTCCAAGTAAAGAAGGAATATCTTGGATTTGAATCCCTATCACAGCTCTCATATTATGAGGATGTGTATTGTTTTTCAATTACTTTATTTGGAGCATCAAAGCATCATTAAGAGAACACACATTAATTGAAGATTGAAATAACTTCAATCAACACTAATTTGAGATATTCATAGAGTTCACCAATTTCTAAATCAAAACAAGAAGCAAAGAAACTTAACAAGTAGGCGTTATTTCTGGGAGTGTGACCCCACAGGTTTAATGGCTGTGTGTCATTTTAAACAAGGTCATTAAATAATTTAAAGAAGTAATAGAGAAAATAGGTATGTAACAGAGATCATAAAGACACTCCAGAAAAATTGCAAAGAAAATACATTATAATGTTCTACTAATGACTTACTGTGACTTTGAACAAAATTTACAGTGACAGCATAATTCGTATATTCAACATTGGCTACCTCTCATGTAACATAACATAAATGCTCATGAAGATGATATCTATAGAAATCTGTGTTAAATATATCTAAAAAGTCATCCTAATAAAATTAGCATCTGATGTTGAAAATTAAAGTTTGACTAAAAAAGTTTCATTATTATTTTATATATTATGTGGTTTTAAATATTTATGTGTAAGTAAATTAAATATTATGATTAGGCTTTTGAATATTTAATCTGCAGTCTCAGAGTAGAGTACATATTTAAAATTCCCTTTAGGAATTTAGATTACTTTATATTTGTGTTTACCTTATCTTTCAGCATTCATGTTAAATGGATCTCAAGCTCTCAATAGCAGTATGTAGCTTATAAATACCAAATAAGGATCTAAAGCCCATACCATTTGCATTGAATTATCGGCCTTTATATTTCTATGATACATTTTTTACTCTACCAGGTATGTTCAGTTTATGCAATTGTATTATTTCAAGTAATTATTTTCCTTTCAGTTTTTTACTAGAACTCAAACTTAGACTCTAAGTCAGATAATAGGGCTGGAGTCCAACTTATTAGTACTTTATCACCTCCTGACCAGGGCATTATATTGAAAGCCATAACATTTACAGCTCCTAACTAGTGTTCTGCTCTAAATTAGATGTGTCCCCTCTGAATCCAAAGAACAATGGCCATCTTAATGCAAACACCACAGGTAATGGCCAGAGACAACTGCTGCTGTGCTGCGTTCATTAATTAAATTTCTCCAGTTATTGGGGTGGTCATTGAGGTTGCATAATAACATGAAGTTTAAAGTGTTGTGGATAACCAACCTACAATCACAGTGGGGAGCCAGGTGACATTATGAAAGTATAAGCAGAGAGACAAAAAGAAACCAAGTCCATGAGCAATATTTTAAAATCTTCACTCAAAATCCTAAAGTGTGCTTAAGTTCTTGCTCTATTGGTCAACAAAAATATTTTATTATTTAAGCTATTTTATGAGTGATTTTCTTTTCTATGCAACCTAACGTAACTTCATTAATATTTAATAGTCATTTCCCCTTTCCTATTGCAAAGGTATTCTCTCTGAACTTAGTTTTCATGTATTCAACCCACCTCTCAACTGAATATTTACAGGTATTGTTATAACACCTATTGGCTCTAGCTTCTCTGAGTAGTGGATCTAAGGTTTTTGTCATGACATTCAAGGCCTTTATAATCTAGTTCCTTTTAAATTCCCAGAGACATTCCCAATAACTCCCTGGAGCACTTTGGCTTGCCTATGCTTCCCCAAGTCCTTTTTTGTTGTTGTTCACAATCAGTAGTTTACACATGTTAACCTCTGTATCAGGTATGTCTCTTATCCAGTTCTTCAATGAACCTTCTACTCATCATTCAATACTCAGCTCAAATTTCAGTTATACTAGGAACCTTGTTTGTTTCCTCATGTAGAGAAAATTGTTCCTTTCACTGTGTTTCCATTGCACTCTTGGATATTTCACTACTGATTAAGTACTGTCTTTTATCGATACATATGTATTAGATTATAAGATCTTTGATGACAGAAATTGTATTTTATTCATCTTTTTGTTTAGGAATCTAGCCCAGTGCTTGGCAGAGATCCATGTGCAGTAAACACAGAGTAAATGCTAGAGTGACAAGAAGCACGAAGAAAAGAAGGAATATAAAACAGCTTACATGGAAGAATAAAAATCTGAGCATAGAAGACAGTTTTTACAAGTAAGGACTATAGTCTGTATGAATCGTAAATGATGCCTATTTAAGAGATGATTCATAAAATCTTTTAATGTTTCTCCACTAGGAATAACAGATAATTCGTTTTTGTATCTATTGGTTGATAACTAGTAGAATGTTCCTTTTTTATCTGAAGGTTATAAAAAGAAATTCAGTTTTAGAATAAAGGTCAAAGAATAAAGAAAACCCAAATATATTACTTTAAAAAGCCAATTGAATCAAATAGCATTTCTTAACAATGCAGCTGAAAACACAAGTGCACAGACTAGAATAGGATTCATGTAGATACATTGACAGAAGGTATTTTCTAATGGTGACCATGAGATTTTTCAGGAATTAGTCTATAGAATTACAAAGAATATTTTGACACAGAAAAAAGAATGCTTTTTCTACGGTATAGTTATTTATAAATGTATTTTAAAATCAATTATAAAATCACTTTCAGAAATCAGTATCACTTTCTCATTCTAGGGACTGGATATTTCTTTGGGTAATTTCATGGTTTTTAACTTTAATCTCAGGTCCTAAAATGCTCAAGTGCAATTTAAAAATAATTTGGTACTTCTAACTTGGGTATACTCTTAAGAATTCCAAAGGACAGTTGGATTGATTGTACACATGAATATCTTTTCGTGATAGAGAAAGCTAGTATTCAAAATAGAATAATTAGAAAATTCATCAGTAGTCTGACAGGAGCTATTTAACTTCATATTACTGGCTAAGAGAACATCCATGTTATTCAGTGTGGGAATATTCTCTCTTCTAGGAAGTCAAAACTCAGTGTGGCTACAACTGCGTAAATGAGTAATATGTACTCTCCTAAAGTCAATAACACTTGAAATTACAAAAGTAATATTCAGTTAAAATGAGTTCTTAGGAAGGTCAATTATAATAAAGGTCCAAAGGATACACTGCCTTCTGTAATTTCTATTTTGATTAATGGCATTATTTTCTAAAAAGTCAACCAAGCCAGAAAACAAAGTCATCCTAAATTTCTCCCTCTCACATTATTTCTACGTCCTAATCACGTCTCCGCTCTCCATACTCAATACCCTTATGTTTTTACTGTCACTCTGCTAAATTTCTAAATCCTTTTCCCATAGTCATTCTTGTACCTAGCAAGCTGTTTTCTGCATGTGACTTTCAGACATCCTCACTTCCTCAATGGGTTAAACATGAACTATGTTTACACATCCCACATGCTCCTTCCTCAAACTTTTCTGTCTAATTAAATGACAGCTCAATTTTTCCAGTTTCTTAGTTCAAAAAAACTCTTTCTCTCATAGCGTAGCAAATCTACCAGTGCATCACATAGGCTCAACTTCTTAAATGTATTCATAGTTACTCATTTATCACTATCTTGTTCCACCGATAGCTGATATCCTTATGCAACCCATCATTATCTAATGCCCAATTTCCTAACATAGCCCTCTAACTCTCCTGCCTGATTCTACACTTGTTCCACTGCAGTCGATTCTGCATACACTTTCTAGAAATTAAAAAATAATAACTAACTCAGATCATGTCCAGCTCTGCTCTAAATTTTTGCTAGTTTTTCATATCATTATATTCCTTAAAAGGCCCATAATTTTCCCTGAGCTAGTTTGTTGTTTGTTTTAATTTTTTTTTTTTTTTTTTTTTGACACAAAGTCTCATTCTGTTGCCCAAGCTGGAGTGCAGTGGCGGGATCTCAGCTCACTGAAATCTCCACCTCCCTAATTCAAGTGATTCCTGTGCCTCGTCTCCCAAGTAGCTAGGATTACTCCACCATGCCAGGCTAATTTTTGTATTTTTAGTAGTGTGGGAGTTTCACACATTGACTTTGTATCCTGAGACTTTGCTGAAGTTGATTACCAGTTTAAGGAGATTTTTGGGCTGAGACAATGGGGTCTTCTAAATATACAATCATGTCTTCTGCAAATAGAGACAATTTGACTTCCTCTTTTCCTAATTGAATATCCTTTATTTCTTTTTCTTGCCTGATTCCTCTGGCTAGAACGTATTGAATAGGAGTGGTGAGAGAGGGCATCCTGGTCTAGTGCCAGATTTCAAAGGGAATGCTTCCAGTTTTTGCCCATCCAGTATGATATTGGCTGTGGATTTGTCATAAATAGCTTTTATTATTTTGGGATACCTTCCATGGATACCTAGTTTATTGAGAGTTTTTAGCATAAATGGCTGCTGAATTTTATTGAAGCTCTTTTCTACATCTTCTTTTGGATATTTACCGGTAATGGGGTTGTTGAGTCACATGGTAGCTTTGTTACAAGTTCGTTGAAAAATACCCAAACTACTTTCCTCAGTGGTTGAACTAATTTACAATCCCATTGACAATATATAAATGTTTCCTTTTCTTTGAAGCCTCACCAGCATCTGACTTTTTAATAATAGCCATATTATTTGACTTTTTAATAATAGCCATTCCGACTGGTGTGAGATTGTGATTTTAATTTGCATCTCTCATAATTAATGATGATGAACATTTCTTCTTATGTTTTTTTGCTACTTGTATATCTTATTTTGAGAAGTTCTTGCCTTTTGCTCATTGTTTTATGAGGATGTTTTTTGATTACTGATTTAACTTCCTTGTAGATTCTCTATAGTGGACCTTTTTTGGATGCATACTTTACAACTATTTTGTCCCATTCTGTATGATATTTGTTTACTATGTGGATAGTTTGTTTTGCTGTCTAGAAGTTCTTTCATTTAATTAGCTCTCACTTGTCAATATTTGTTTTTGTCACAATTGCTTTCAGGGACTTGCAATAATTTTTTGCCAAAGCCAATGTCGAGTGGGTTGTTTCCTAGGTTTTTGTCTAGAAATGTTTATAGTTTGAATTTTTACATTTAAATCTTTAAATCACCTTGAGTTAATTTTTTAATATGGTGAAATGTAGTGATCCAGTTTCATTCTTCTGCATATGGCTAGCCAGTTGTCCCAGCACCATTTATTGAACAGAGGGTGCTTTCCCTATTGCTAGTTTTTTGTCAGCTTTGTCAAAGATGAAATGGTTATAGACTTATGGTTTTATTTCTGGGTTCCATATTATATTCCATTGGCCTATTTGTCTGTTTTCATATCAGTACAATGATATTTTGATTACTATAGCCTTATAGTATAAAGTTGAGTAGTGTGATGCCTCTGGTTTTATTCTTTTTATTTAAGAGTGCATTGGCCCTTTCAGTTCTTTTTTGGTTCCATATAAATTATTTTGGAATAATTTTTTTCTAATTCTTTGAAAAATTACATCAGTTGTTTGATAGAAACAGCTTTGAACCAGTAAATTGCTTTGGGCAGTATGGCCATTTTAATGTTATAAATTCTTCCAATGAGCATAGAATATTTTTCCATTTATTGTGCCATCTCTGATTTTTTTCATTGGTGCGTTGTAGTTTTCTTTGTACAGCTCTTTTATCTCCTTGGTCAGATGTATCCCCAGGTGTTTTATTCCTTTATGGCTATTGAAAATGGGATTACATTCTTGATTTGACTCTCAGCTTGACCATTACTTTTGCATAGAAATGCTATTAATTTTTGTACATTTGTTTTGTATCCAGAAACTTTTCTAAAGTCATTTTTCAGTTCAAGAAAACTTTTGGCTGAGTCTTTACAGCTTTCGGGGTGTAGAATCATATTGTCAGTGAGGAGAGATGGTTTGACTTCTTCTTGTTCTATTTGAGTACTTTTTATTTCTCTCACCTAATTGATCTTGCTAGAACTTTCTAGAAATAAGTTTTGAATAAGTAGAAGTGTGTTTTGAAGGGCATATAAAAAACTCTTAAAATATTTGAGGGTATGTCATTTGAAACCCTTTACTTTCAAGTCCACATGAATAAATAGGAAACCAAGAAGTCTTTGTGGGTAAAATGGATTGGCTGTGTCTCCACCAAAATCTCATCTCGAATTGTAATTGCCGTGTGTCAAGAGCAAGGGAAATACCTGGTGGGAGGCGATTGGATCATAAGGCTGGTTCCTCCATGTTGTTTGCATGACTAGGAGTGAGTTCTGATAAGACCTAGCGTTTTGATAAGTGTCTGGTGCTTCTGCCTTCTCTCTCTTCCTCTTACTGTCATGTAAGACACACATTGCTTCCCCTTCACCTTCTGCCATGATTGAAAGTTTCCTGAGACCTCTTAAGCCATGAGTGCGAGTTAATTAAACTTTTCTTTATGAATTACCCAGTCTCAAGTAGCATCTCTATAGAATTGTGCAAATGAACTAATACAGGAAATTGGTAACATGGAGAGTGGTGCACTGCTATAAAGATAACTTGAAAATGTGGAAGTGACTTTGGAACTGAGTAATGGGCAGAGATTGGAATAATTTTGAAGGATTACAAGAAGACAAGATCATATGGGAAAGTTTGGAACTTCCCGGAGGTTTTTTGAATGGTTTTGGCCAAAATATTGTTATGGACAATGAAGTCCAGGCTAAGGTGGTCTCAGATGGTGATGAGGAACTTATTTTTAAAAGGGAAGAAGATAAGAGTTTGGAAAATTTAAAGGCTTATCATGGGGTAAAAAAGAAAACCTCACTACCCAGGGAGAAATTCAAGCTGGCCTTAGAAATTTACATAAGTAATGAGGAGCCACATGTTAGTAGCCAAGACAATGGGGAAAATGCCTCCAGGATATGTCAGAAACATTCACAGCATCCCCTCCATCACAGGCCTGGAGGCCTAGAAGGGAAAAATGGTTTCATGGGCAGTGCCCACGACCCCACTTCTCTGTGCAGCCTCAGGACATGGCACTCTGTGTCCCAGCAGCTCTAGCCCTAACTAAAAGGGACCAATTTACAGCTCAGGCCAATGCTTCAAGGGGTACAAGCCCCAAGACTTTGAGGCTCCCACATGGAGCTGGGCCTGCAGATGCACAGAGATCAGGAGTTGAGGCTTGGCAGTCTCCACCTAGATTTCAGAGGCTGTATGGAAATGACTGGAAGCCCAGGCAGAAGTCTGCTGTTGGGGCAGAGCCCTCATGGAGAACCTCTACTGGAGCAATGCAGGGGGATATGTGGGGTTGGAGCCCCACACAGAGTCCATACTGGGGCACTGCCAAGTGGAGCTATGAAAAGAGAGGTGCTGTCCTCCACATCCCAGAATGGTAAATCCTCTGACAACTTGCACCATGCACCTCGAAAAACCACAGGCATTCAATGCCAGCCTGTGCAAACAGCCACAGAGGCTTTACCCTGCACAGCAGAGCCACAGGTGTAGAGCACCAAAGGCCTTGTGAGCCTACCCCTTTGTCAGTATGCCCTGAATGTGAGACATGAAAACAAAGAAGATTTTGGAACTTTAAGATAGTAGCTGCCCAGCTGGGTTTTGGACTTGCATGGGATTTCTGGCTCCCTTGTTTTGGCCAATTTCTTCTATTTGGAATGAGAACATTTACCCAATACCTGTACCCTCATTGAATCTTGGAAGTAACTAACTTGTTTTTGATTTTACAGGCTCATAGGCAGAAGGGACTTTCCTTGTCTCAGATAAGCCTTTGGACTTGAACTTTCAAGCAAATGTTGGAATAAGTTAAGACCTTGGAGGACCATTGGGAAGGCATTATTGGTTTTGAAATGTGCAAAGGACATGACATTTGGAAGGGACTGGGGTGGAATGATAAGGTTTGGCTCTGTGTCCTCATTCCAATCTCATCTCAAACTGTAATCCCCATGTGTTGATGGAGAAACCTGGTGGGAGTTGATTGGCTCATGGGGGAAGTTTTCCCCATGCTGTTCTCATGATAGTGAGTGAGTTCTCATGAGATATGGTTGTTTATAAGTGTCTTGTGGTTTCCCTTTCTCTCTCTCTCCTGATGCCATGTAAGATGTGCCTTGCTTCCCCTTAACTTTCCACCATGACTATAAGTTTCCTAAGGCCTCTTCAGCCAAGCAGAACTGTGAGTCAATTAAACCTCTTTTTTTTTTTTTTATAAAATACCCAGTCTCAGGGTAATTTATTTCTATCAGTGTGAAAATGGATGAATACAATGGGGCTTTTATTTGTTTATTTTGTTTGTTTGTTTTGTGTTTACTTTTCTAGGTACTAACTTAAAGAAAGGTGAATAAAGTTTGTTGGAATTTCTCTAGAAGGAGATAGGTGTGAGAATAAATTCAGCGAAGCATATCTTATTACAGCTCACAGAAATTATTCTGAAAAGGTGAGAAATATATGATTATTTTAGGATAATTATGTCTGAAGACAAAATGAGGGGGCATTTTCTCAGTATGATGTTCTACTTACTTGCTTAATATACCTAGGTTTCAAAGAGTGAAATCTATTCTAGAAGCTCATCTGGAGCAGAACTGGCATGGATTATGAATCCAGCAAATATCAATATTTGATTACTACTTTTCTGAGTTCTGAAAAAATAATGCTCATTGTGTAATTATCATACAGAGTATCTTCAATAGAAGAAATATTCAGGGAACTAAGTGAAACTCTGTATTATAACCCAAATTTAAAGTAAGCCCTTACCAGCCCTTGTGAGTATGAAAGGGCTCCTATGCTGACCATAAAAATACATCTTTTGGCTCTCCTATCTCAGGAGAGCACAATTAACTCTCATTCCCACTTGCTGCACTGGGAAACTCACTACTGTCTTCCTCTGGAGGCCAAGCTTCCACTGAACCATTCCCATTCAGTGGCTGAATATGACAAGGATACTAACGCAGATTGCTTCCCGGGAAACATGTAATTCTCTGATGATCAATCTAGTCTCAAAGACTCCACCTACTTTGCTGCTACTTTCTTAGAACTAGATTATAGTAAAAGGCGTTCCTTCTTTTAGTCCCTTTCTCTCTCATTCACAGTTATCAGACTTGCATCACCATGTGAAGCTCTCCCAACTTCTTCCAGCTCCTTCTTCATGTTACCAGTTCACAGATGTTTCCCAAATAAATCTCAAGTCTACATATAAATATTCAGAGAACCTCAGCTAACGCATCTCACCACCCACTTGTTCCACAGTCCTCATTGAAATCAATAACAGTAATGAATAAACATATTGAACATTTGTAATAACCACTTTATTAATTCTAGTTTTTAAAAAATGAAACAACAAAGAAAATTAAATGTGATAACAAGCAAGATGTCACTAAGGAATAATAAAGAATTTCAACAAAAAAGGAGTTAAAATAGTGCGTATTCTCATGTAGCTGATCCCGTGAGATTTCTTTCATCATAGAGAGCAATATATGTGGCAGGAAGTCTCTTTTTCAACTTCTTATTCATAGAAGTATAGGCAAAAGATAATTTTGGTAAAATTTAGACTCTGAGCATAAGACAAGAAGAATTGTGGTTGTAGGGTACTCTTTAGATGAGTCTATTAATAGCTTAACTGCTATCAAGACAACAAGGCTGGGAAGCAAATAAAACTTCCTTTTTTCCTTTTTTTTGTCATTGATTTAATAGTCTAAAGTTCTACGCCACAGTGATGTGAAGATCTCTGCAATAGTATTACAAAAGTATTGCAATTGCTGACATCTTACAAAAGTCTATCCACAAAACTTTAGATCTCAGTATAAAGTTATGCTGTATAATTGTCACTTGTAAAATTCCTGATGATAATATATTTGATATTTTAAATTTCTATGCTTTGTACCCATGGACACAGCACCCAATAAACATGATTGTTACCTGAACTTGTATGTTTGCTCACCTTAGTAGGGAACTTTCTTGTTGTAACAATACTATTCTTTATTTCTTACCCAATTAGCAAGGCAAAGAGATTTTTTATTTTTGATTGCTGAAGTGGGATCTAGCTTACCATTGCTTGAAATCCAACTCAATTTTATCTATCACTTTGACATTAATAAAGTGCTGTTGTCCTTACCTGTAGGGAGATCATTTGCTTTCATTCTGGCTAACAAATCAAGATTTACCTCATTTAATCCTTACTTAAAAGATTTAAAATTACCAAACTTTATTTTCAAAATGCCAGACTCTGTGCTAGGCATATAGAGAGGTAAATCAGAGTACTTTTACGATGTTAACATGATACATGCATATTTACTTAATCTGCAAATACTGTGAGGCATCAACTATTATGTTCTAATTGCAAATGACAAAGCTGAAGACCCAAATTTACTTATACATGTTTTTTTTCAAGATCACAAGGTTCGCAATGTAAAAAAAAAGGTAATCTCTGGTCTTCAAATGGCAAAGGCAGTATTTTTTTCTACTATTTATATCAAGCTTCATTTTGACATTCACACAACATATCACAAAGAGTATAGATTGAATAACTTATGAGGTTTACTTGGGTCACTATCATAATTAGGAAAATATTTTAAATAAAGAATAATAGAAAAATTGCACCTGCAAAGCCTGGGTTCTGCTCCTTTAATCAGGCATATAACTTTGAATGACTACCTTGCAATATTTCCCATCTCTGAGGGGTAGTTTGGAGATATTTTGAGGGAAATAAGCCATGTGCTTTCTTTATAGAAAAAGTTGTTTAAATATGGCTTTAAAGTGCTTGATTTTTTTTCATTCAGCTGTCAAGCGTGTGTAACTGATTCAAAGAAGAAAAGACAATGACCTGAAATAACAGATGATATTCATCCTTGATATGCCTGTAACTTTTCTTTTCATTGGAAAGCACCACATTACTGCTTATAAATCAAGTTGGTTTTTAAAATTATTTAATTCTATACAGACAGCTACAGCTGTCAAAAAATATTGGCACATACGATGTTTCCTTAAAAAGTATTAGGACACTATCAGTTGATGAAGGTAAATGAATATCCCGAATGATTACAAATAGCATTTTGTGTTTAGTGTCACTGTATCAGTTACAAAATTCATCACTGCTATGCAGATCAGGCTGAATAAATCAAGTGACATTATATATTTCTACTTTACATCATTAGTGATAGAAAATGAATTTGACTGGATGTCTTTAACTCTATATTAATTTGACCATACATTTTAACATGACAAGAGTTTGTGGATCTGGATAAACTCCTTGAGTTTAATAAATTAAATATATTATTACTTTTGCTCAAATTTCTTATATTGTTTATGAAAGACAGCATCATATAAATTATCTGTGACCAAACTCTACCCTGGTTTTACCTTTTGTTTTATTTTATTTTATTTTTTCAAGACAGAGTCTCACTCTATCGCCCAGGCTGAAGTGCAATGCCATGACCTTGACCCACTGCAACTTCTGCCTCCCAGGATCTAGCAATTCTCCTGCCTCTGCCTCCCAAGTAGCTGGAATTACAGGCATGCACCACCGCGATCTGCTAATTTTGTATTTTTAGTACAGATGGAGTTTCACCATGTTAGTCAGGCTCGTCTCGAACTCCTAACATCAGGTGATCCACCTGCCTCGGCCTCCCAAAGCGCTGGAATTACAGGCATGAGTCTACCCTGGTTTTAAATTAGTCACCTTTCAACCTAATTGCTTTGTCCATGTTTTTTAAGACACTATTAAATTATTTTTTGGCACAGTAAACTTTACTTTGACTAGCAAGAAGGAAATTACCTCTAACTACAGGAGTTGTAAAATTTGGCTTTTTAACTTCTAAAATTTTCTTTTATGTAATTTAAATGGAATCAGCTTTATGTACAGAGCCATAAAGTCAACCTTCCACATTGGAAAACATGATAGATACCGATAATTTCTCATCTATTTGCCCTAATTTTTCTATTTGCTTCTATCTGATGCTGAAAATTTTACCATTGTGGTTAATTTGATTTATTAAGAGATGAAATTTCTATTAAAATACTAATGTAAACTCTCAAATCTTTTCTTATTTAAGCTTCAGTATAAATGAATTTTTGTGAATCATTGTAACTAACTTCTACATTAAACAAATTTTGACAAGAATGATGAGGAAATCAATAAATGTACGCACGGGAACCTACTGTTTGACAGAAATTGCATCATGAATCACCAGGGGAAACAAGCTCATCAGTAAATGATGCTGAGACAAATTGTTACCCAAGTGAAAAACTACATATATATCTTTTATAATGGTTTCCTATCTCCCAACTTAAGCATAGTCCATTCCAAATGAGAGAATTCAAGTTTTCAAAGGAGCTTCAAAAGCGGAAGTCAACATAAATGTATGTATTTATAATTTGGGAGAATATATGTGCAACATACACAATTTATAAAGAATTATAGAGTAGGAAGATGATAATAAAAGAAAGCAACAGAGAACAATGTATTTCAGTCAACAATAGAAGAGAAAATATGTGATTTTGATTGGTATGATACAATTTTATATAGCACTGAGAGTCAACAAATGAATTACATATATGCACACTGGAATGAGTGAAATTAAAAAACAAGAATATTGGGCCAATAAATATTCACAAACAATACTTGCAACATAATTCTGATTTTAATATGTAATCTTTAAAAATTCAAACTAAAACAATGCCTTTAGTTATATACACAAGTGTGAAAATCACTTTTTGAAAAATTAAAGAATGAGTAACAGAAAACAACAAGAGATGTGGCTTCTTCTAAGGAAAGAAGGAACATGGCATCTATAGGGAGCACCTAGAAGTCTCTGAAGTATAGAAAACATTCCATTTCTTAAGTGAGATGTTAGCATCAGGAGTATTCATTTTATTATTTTTTACCTGTATTATTTACCATGAAAAAATGTAAAACAATAAAATTAATAAAATAAAGCAAGATAATTTGGGAATGACAGAAATAACAGAGAAGAGTATGCTTCAAATTGATATGCTGATTGAAATTAGACTAGTTTCCAAATTTTGTTTAGTATATTTTTAAAAATTGGCATATAGGATTTCTTTTAACATTAAATCACATTAGAATTTAATTAACATTATAATTCTAGTAACTTATTTCTTTACTAATAACAGCATTGTCAAAATGCATCCACATTAACAAAGGTTACCCTACACATATTTAGATTTCCTTAACATTATTTGGATACTTTGTATCCAATAAATATGTTGCTCAGGGACATTCCTAATGATCGATAAAACACTCACTAAAGATTACCTGATTAGTAGGAAAAAGAAGTCGACTGTAACAGGAATGGACAAATTATCTCAAACTATAAAGTGTGCTCTGTCTTGCTCAATATGCTACTCTTTTTGTGATAGAACCACACTTAAACAGAACTAGAAATTCTGTACCTGGGACACATGGGTTAGTCAACCAAATGCCAATGGATTGTCATAGCTGAGTATGATATTCTCAAGTCCTCAAGATTTTCTACTATGCTTTTTTCTTTCTTAATCCTTGATTAATAATGTCATTTTGTGGTCTAATATAATCTCCTTTTTTTTTTTTTTCTTTTGAGACAGTCTTGTTCTGTTGCCCTGGCTGGAGGGCAGTGGTGCTATCTTGGCTCATTGTAACCTCTGCCTCCCGGGTTCAAGCAAGTCTCCTGTCTCTTGCCTCAGCTTTCTGAGTCACTTGGCCTACAGGCACCTGCCACCATGCCTGGCTAATTTTTGTATTTTTAGTAGAGACAACATTTTACCATGTTGGCCGGGCTGGTCTTGAACTCCTGACCTCAGGTGATCCACCTGCCTCAGCCTCTCAAAGTGTCGGGATTACAGGCTTGAGCCACTACATCTGGCTGTGGTCAAATATATTCTGACTGTAAGTATCCAGTCACAAAAAAGTTATCTCTCTAGTAAAGAGAATGAGTGTAATAGTGAAACAGATTTAATGAACAATGGAAAATATTTTAGTTTAAGTATCACTGTATTTATTTAAAAGTAACATTAACTTAATAATAAATACTAATTTTTAACATCATGAATAATATATTTAATAGTGACTATATCATGTGCATAAAATTGAATGGATCTATAATAAATAATATTCTTGATTAATTTATTCTGGATCACATACTATCACATCTAACAGTTTCATTCATATTGTGAAACAAATGGATTTCAATATGATAAATGTTAATTAATTAGAAGTCTACTGAGAATTATTAAAGCAAAATTATCTTTATGTCAGCAAATTCAATTATTATAATTAATAATTCCTGGATCTGTGATCAATATAAAATGGCACAAAGGAAAGAATCCAAATTTTTGTTTTCCCACATTGTGTAACATCATCCAAGCCCACGAAGTAATACATTAAAAAAATAATAAAGTAGTAAGGCTCTGTGTCTTGTTAAATACTAAAATAACTTAAATTGTAATCAAGAAACAGTGTTTCCCTTTCCAGTTAACTTGATTTCAGGAAAACACCAATCTGTATCAGTGTTGTTCATTCTGCTTTATTCCTTTTGTTTCCCTTTTTCAGTTCTAAATCCTGCCCTACTACAAATTTATTTTTTAATGGATTATTCTTTCTCTGACTGATCTGCGACTCCTCTCTTCTTTCTTATGTTAGTCTCTCTAGAGAAATGATTCCAACAGCCATCTCTAAAAATGCCTAATGGCTAAAATACTTCTTGTGTGCCAAATGGCTACAGTAGTTATATGGTTGAAGCATATTAAACCCCATCTGCTGGGACTGAATAGATTCACAGAATTGAAGTTCATGGAGATAAGATTTTGTTTCCAGTTTTCTATGTAAATTTAAAGAAGTAAAGTCTGTAAACCAACAGTAAGTTGATGGAGATACTTAACTCTAAATTGCTATATGTTAAAATATATTCAAGGATGAAAATCAGCAAACAACTATTTTTTTGAAATGATTTTTTTTATCAATAGCTGGCTAGCTTTGAAGTGAAAAAGTAATACTAAAGGCTAATTTGAGCTCTGTGGTTTCAACTGAGTTTAAAACTGAAAGTGTAAAAATAAAAGATGTAAGATTTTTGTTACCTTCATTTGTATATTTGATGTTTCTGACTTTAAAATATTTAATGCAAGTGATTTAAATAACTTAGCATTTCTATAGTTGTCAATCGGAAATCAAAAATTATATGACTGGAATTCCTTGAACCTGACTCTCTTTTAGTAAAGGTTAGTAAGATCAATTCATAACCTACAAATAAAAGATATACCTACAGTTTTACTTTTGCTGAAGAAATGTTCTAACCCTGTTATTCATTAGGTATTTGCTATCTTGGCTCAGAATTATCTATAAATTTCAATGATTAACAATGATATATATCAATTTATGATTTAGTGCTTTGCTTATATTAAGTAACTGAGTAATCTACTTGGTGCATCTTAATTAATACATCTCATAAATTGAAATCCAAAACAGCCTATATGTTTACATGTTAAAATACAAATGTATTTTCTCTCCTGATTTAAATATGCTACTACACAGGGCTCCTTGGAGAATGTAATGTAACAAACTTCCAAAGTGTTTGTATCATGTTCACCTTTCAATAAATGAAATATTGAATTTGACTTTGGTAAGAAATAAGCATGGCATCTGAGAGAAATTAATAGCATTGTCAGTGGGCTACTGAAGCTCCAGAATATGTATATAAAAGATTGATCTGCATTTAAAAAAATTCTGACTCAAATTTAAGAGATAGAATAACAATTTAAAGATTATTATAAGGCAAACAATGTTGTTATAAATATTGAGAGTAATCTACTCCATAATGTCTATAAACAAACACTCCACATTCAAAGTCTTTTAAAACCCTTCTGGCAAAAATTCATAGAAAAAATACTAATTTAAAATCTAGTAAAAGAATTAGGGAGAAAATTTAAATGGCAGAAATTCTTCATAATGGCAGAAATTGGACTTCATAAGTCCAATTTCAAAAGTAGCACATTTAGACATGAGATAAATAAGAAAGACAACTAGAACACTACAAGACAATTAGACCTAAGAGACATATATTGGATACTCCACTCAAAAGCAGCAGAAAGCATATTCTTTTCAAATGCACAAGAATTCACCAGGATAGAGCTTATATTAAGCCAAAAAATAAGCCTCAGTATATTTATAAAGATAGTAATCATATAAAGTATATTCTCCAAGCACAATCAATTGAAATAGAACACCCATAACAGAAAGCTGAAATTCCCCAATATATTGTAATTAAATGATACACTTTAAAGCAACAACTGGATTCAAAAAGGATATCAGAAAATACTTGAAGTTGAATAAAAACACAATGTGCAAAACCATATATGATTTAGTGAAGGCAGTGCTTAGAGAGGCTTTATAGCTATAAAATCTTACATATAAAACAAGGAAGAGTTTAAATCACTAACCAGAACATCTACTTAAGGAACTAGACAACTTAGGACAAAGTTAACCCAAAGCAAGTGGAATAAAAAAAAATAAAAACGAGAATGAAAATCAATGAGCTGGAGAATAAAATAATAATTGAAATAAACAATGAAACCAGTTGATTTTTAAGATAAAGAAGATTGACAAACTTTACTAGATTAACAAGGAAAAAAGAAGACTCAAATGACTAACTCAACAATAAAAGTGTGAACATTACCACTAACTGTGCAGAAATGAAAAAATTATGAAAGCATAATATAACCAATTATATGACAGCAAATTAGGTACACTGGATGCAATGAACCAAATCCTAGAAACACACTAACTACCAAAGTGACTCAAGCAGAAAAAACTCAAAATTGACCTAAAATACATCAAGAAGATTTATTCAGAAAAAATAAAACAAAAATGAAAAATATTTCAACAAATTAAAGCAGAGCCTAGATGTCTTTACTGCTGAATTTGACAAAATATTTAAATGATAATCAAAACCAATTCTTATCAAACATTTTTCAAACAATAAGAGACAAGGAAGAAACTTCCCCTCTCATGCAATGAGAACAGTATTATTCTAATATAAAAGTCAGAAAAAAATAAAAAACTATAGACTAATAACTTTTGTGTGTGTATATATATGCACACACATATGTGTGTATATGTACATATAAACATGTTATATATGTATACATGCACATATAAACATGTTATATATGTATATATGTACATATAACTAATTCTTTTGTGTGTGCATATATGTACATATATGTTATATGTACACATATATAACATATGTATATAGGTACATATATGTCATATACAAAATATGTATATATGTACATATATACTTGTTATATGTTATATATAACTATATGTATATGTACATATAGTTATGTATATGTATAACAATATATATGTGTAAATATATAACAATATATGTGTGTATATATATAACAAAATATGTGTATATGTAACAATATATGTGTCTATATATAATATATATGTGTATATATATAACATATATGTGTATATATAACAATATATATTTGTATATATAACAATATATATGTGTATATATATAAAACAATATACATATGTGTATATATATATAACTATATAAGTGTGTATATATATAACAATATATATGTGTGTGTGTGTGTATATATATAACAATATATATGTGTGTGTATATATATATATATATATATATATACACACACAAAAGATATTAGATAATATCTCAACAAACTTCTGGCAAACCAAATCTAACAACCTAATATAAATAATATATACCATGACCAAGTGAGATTTATTTCAGGAATATAGGGTTGATTAAACATATAAAACTAATTCAATGTGATGCATCACATTATTAAAAAGAAAAATAAACTTAAAAAAATATGATTATCTCAGTAGAAGCAGAAAAAATTAACACATTCACCACACTTTAATAATAGAAGTACACAAATCCAGAGATAGAAGAAAACTTTCTCAGTATGATAATTGGCATATATGAAAACTCTAATATAACATTATGTTGAATGGTAAAAGACTAAAAGGTTTCATCCTAAAATAAGGAAAAAAAAAGGAATATCTTTTCTTGAAACTTCTATTCAACATCGCACTATAAGTGTTAGCCAGGTGAGTAGGTAAGAAAAGTAAATAAAAAGAATCCAAATTGAAAAGGAAGAGATAAAACTACCCTCAAAGATAACATGATTTTATACATAGAAAATTACGAAGAATACATACACACAAACTACTAGAACTTATAAATGAATTCAACAAAGTTACAGGAAATAAGACCAAAAACAGTAAGCTGTATTTCTATACACTGAACACATTCTTAAAAAAGGAAGTGTTAGGCTGGTCAAGGTAGCTCACACCTGTAATTACAGCACTTTGAGAGGCCTAGGCAGGTGGATCACCTGGAGGTCAGGAGTTTGAGACCAGCCTGGCCAATGTGGTAAGACCCCGTCTGTACTAAAAATACAAAAATTTGCCAGGTGTAGTGGTGGACGACTGTAATTCCAGGGTCTTGGTAGGCTAAGGCAGGAGAATCACTTCAACCCAGAAGGTGGAAGTTGCAGTGAACTGAGATGTGCCATTGCACTGCAGCCTGGGAAACAAGAGTGAAACTTTGTCTCAAAAAAAAAAAAAAAAAAAAAAATGTAACAGACTAACAGACTCTCACATTCTGATGATGCAATACATTGTTATAACATGTCTAGATGGTAATTTAGCAATCTGTATAAATGATTTCAAATTATTAATGCCAAATCAAAAACACAATTTTAAGCAAATAAATTCATATTTATGTAATTTATATACATTAAGGGAATTTTTCTGATGTTTTTATAATATAAAAACTAGAAACATATCTAAATGTTAACATGAACAGAATGAACATATAAACTCTCTTATATTCATAAGAGGTATTACTTTGCAATTATTAAAACGTATGGTTTTAAGCTTTGGAGGACTTGACAAAATTGTCCTCTGATATATTTACGTAATGAATTAGCAGAACACCAAACTTTATAAAATCAGACCCAAATGAATATATATATACTCATATATATATTCATATATATATTCACATATACATTCACATATATGTTCATTTTATTATATATATACACACACACAATCTTTGGTAAATTTTCATATTTCTATGTTGCATATATTATACTTTTATAATTTTACAATGCATTAACAGTGCTTTAATTTTATGTAACTCCAAAAAATATTGTATATAGATTACTCCCTATTTAAAACTTTTTAATAAATCTGGAATTTGTATACTATATTTTTCTAAAGCAGACATATTCATCCATTTACTTAAAGACATGCTCTATGTTTCCCCAAAGTTTTCAAAAACACTAAGTGTACTAGAAATTAGGCTAAGGAATCATCCGTCACAGGCAGTATCATTCACCCTAAACTCCCCCCCCCCCATAAACACACTTTTCTAATTTTCATCAGGATGAGGTAAAAGTGATTTGAGAAAAACTGCCTTGAAAATTCGTATCCGGAGATTTACGTTTGTATTTTAGTATCTTAGCTTGAAGTGTTGATCTAAATTTATGTATTATATTCTCTTCTATAGAAGTTATGTCATAGTATGACATATATAAATAACATTGTGCAAAGATAAAAGTCATTTAAAAGTTGTTTTTTATCCAGAATATTATTTAATAATTAGCAATAGTTTATAATGCTCTACATATTTCAGCATGCTTTTACATGTAATCCCTACATCAATGAAACCAGACATACGAAAATCTGAACTTTAGAGCACCAAAAGAAGATACTGATTATTTTGAAGAAGGTTTTTGGTGGAAATTCTACTGATGGTATCTGTTTATTTGTAGAAGATTATTAAGAAATGTCGGAGACAAGTCATGGAGTATCTTTTTTTTTTTTTTTTTTTTTTTTGAGACAAGAGTCTCACTCTGTTGCCCAGGCTGGAGTGCAGTCGTGCAATCTCTACTCATTACAACCTCTGCCTTCGAGGTTCAAGAGATTCTCATGCCTCAGCCTCCCAAGTAGCTGGGATTACAAGTGCACAGCACCATTCCCTGCTAATTTTTATAATTTTAGCAGAGATGGGGTTTTGCCATGTTGGCCAGGCTGGTCTTGAACTTCTGGCCTCAAGCAATCCATCCGCCTTGGCCTCCCAAAGTGCTTGGATTACCAGTGTGAGCCATTGCCCTGGCCCTCATGGAGTATCTTAAGTGTTATTGGAAATTAATTAAATATCAATATATCATCTATAAAATTTAAATTATAGAGTTACTTTTTAAAAACATTTTATTTATATGACAATTTGATAAAGATAATTTTAATAATCTTACTGTATAGAGTAAAATTTTGGAGTGAATATATCAACATGGAATCTATGTATAGTATATATTAATATAAAATAGTTATTCGGCACTGGTTTTGTCATTCTTCATGTTAGAATTATTTGATATTTTGGGCTATAACATTCAATTGAGCCTCTTCAATTTAATCTGTGAGAAGAACCATGGGTTAATGAATAAATTGATCAACATTTGCAAGTTAACCCATACTGCATGGGGATGTAGCTATTAGAGAAATCATGGAAAGAACAGCTGGTTTGCTTATTGGAAATAAATTCTTATTTACTGGGTTCATTCCAAAGATGCTAACCACATATTCCCCAGGTGCTGGTGGTAGTTATTTCCTTTACAATCTTCTGAACTGGGGTTTTAATGAAACCATATGGGCAATATTTATTGCCCAAATTGGACAGCACTCCCTATATGCTAATTATATTCAGCAAAAATGAAAACCTTCAGATATAGCCCGATCAATGAAATTCTTATTACTGAACAGCTGCAGTGAGTGTTTTTCTTAACTTGTCATGTTATATCCCTTTGTTCCTTTTAAAATAAATAACCCTTAAAAATATAATAAACATTAGAAATATTGATATCTGAAATGCAGAGACTGTTGCATATGGTAGACCTATTTTTACTATGTTACTCAATGACAAATATAGTAAACATTTTAACCCATTTTATTATTTATTTTACCCATTTATTTTCAAAAAACGTAATTCAGGTATAAGGGACCTTGTAGGCTAGTTCCAATTTTAATAGATTTAAATGCAATTTTAATTGACTTAAATGAAATTATATTTCCTCCTGACTTTATAGATATTCATCATTATAAAACTTTTTGTTCTTACAAATAAAATGGCAGAATTATTAAAGTCTCTCAATCCAATAAAACGAAAGTTGATTCTACTGTTAATGTGGCTTTTAATTATTAGTCAGGAGTTAATAAATATAATCCTTATGCCTGTACACATATGAAATGTGCTTTGTTCTTCTAAGAAGCAACACAAAACCTTTGAGAATAATATCTCTTTCCCTGTCAAAATGCATAATGCTGAAATAAAGATACAATAACCCAGGAAATCTATGACAGTCAAGTTGATATTCTGCTCAAAGAGCTTTTACATGGAATATAGGTTCTTAAGAAATAGAAGACTGGACACAGTCCTCATGTAGTTTCTACTTGTAGTCAAGACTGTAGTTTTCACAGACCAGCTAATAACTGTGTAGAGATTATCCCAAGAAGGATCTCTGACTAAATTTCTAAAGCCATTTTTTCATAATGTGTATCTATGTGTGTGTGTATTTATGTTGTTAGCCAAGGACCCTCCAGGAATGAGCCATATCAAATGACCAGTGTCAAATAATAAGACTAATGCCAGAATTGAACAGCTCTAGACAAGTCTTAGAATCATGGCCCATAGTCGTGCCCAGTTTGCAATGCTTTTCCTGTTTCAACAGAGACCTTCTTCATCTTAAGTGTTTATGCTAATCAACTCATAATGTACAATCATTCTAGACTTGCAATTATAAAACTACAAAATTTTGCTTTACAACAAACTGTACATTGATAATGTGGAAGCGATTAATCTCTCTAGTATTGTTCATTTGTTGCTATGGAAATGTCGCTTGACTACAGGGCTATTAGTAAACATTATATTAAGATTGCTGCCAATGAAAGAGTCAGCCTTGGCAAACTGCAGCAAATGCAAAGCAGTATCTTTGCAGTCATGCTCTGCCGTGCCTAGACACATCAGAGTGTGTTTTTGATTAGTAAGATTTTGTTTTCAGGAAATAAAATTTATTTCTGTTACAGAACCCAATGACAGAAAATAGATTTCACATTGGTATTGGGAATGCACGCAATTTAAAATGTATGAACATTTTATAATTCAAATATTTTAAATGAATTTTTAAGTGGATTCTTATTAAGGTTGAATATCTCATATTAAAATGAATACTTGTTTTCAAATCTAAAATATATATATGCAGTTTTAAATATATATTTCTAGACACACTGTGATGATATTAAATGAATGATAATTTTTTGAATATAAGTTAATATGTCTATTGGCTTGGAAGGAGAAACTGAATGCCATGTACTCATGCATAGGTAAAATAATTTTTACTTTTTATTAGGACTTATAACAATATAGTTTTGTAATATGTTTTACTTGTGGAATGGAGTAGAGAAAAGTATTTTCACTTACCATAAAGTATATTTAGCTATCAGAGAAGCTATTATTAATAAAATGTGTCTCTAAACAATACATTAATACCATATCATTCAAACAAAAGGGTTTAACATATCTTTTTCTGTGTTATTGGGAAATCATTATTGTAATTACCATTTGACAAAGTATTCTTTGAATATAATACACAATAAATTCAAACTACTATACTGAATACATTAGAGAAATAATGGCATTAATTTACTTGCCTTGATGCTTTAAACAATGATAAGAGACAGATCTAGTATTTTGTGAATTTATGTTGAAATTTAAATTAGCCAAAATTATTAAAGGTACAGTAGTGTGCTTTAGTTTTGTGTCATGTAATCATTCACTTACTCATTCAATCATTCATCATTAAATAAATATTTGAGTGTTTAGCTTACTTTTAAGAATGAAAATTAGGTCAGGTGCAGTGGCTCATGCCTGCAATCCCAGCACTTTGGGAGTCCAAAGCGGGTGGATCCCCTGATATCAGGAGTTGGTCAACCTAGCCAACATGGCAAAACTTCTTCTCTACTAAAAATACAAAAATTAACTGGGCATGATGGCAGGTGCCTGTAATCACAGCTACTCGAGATTCTAAGCAGCAGAATTCTTTGAACCCTGGAGGCAGAGGTTGCAGTGAGCCCTGATCATGTCTTGGCACCCCAGCCTGGGTGACAGAGCAAGACTTTGTCTAAAAAAAAAAAAAAAAAAAAGATATACTGTTTGCCTTTAAGGAACTTAGGGCATAGCAGAGAGAGAAAGACAAATGAGTTAGATAATTCACAAAATAAATGTTTTGACAGTTTTGCACAGGTCGTTTTTTCATTTAGATAGTCCAAATCATTTAGTAATAAATTCAAATTGTCTATAATACAATTAATCACTTTTTTAGTTGATCACTTCAAAAATTTTTAAATATTTGGAATTTAATACAAAGATCCGACTATGCAGTTTTTAGCAGAAAGTCTTAGAATAAATAGATGTAGCATTCCAGGTCAGTAAAACAAAACAATTGATTTTCATGATTCAACATTAATTTTACTCAGTAAGATATTTGTGTTCATCTGCATAATAACACTAAAAGGCATAAAGCATTATGCAATTATTTTTCTGGTTTTTTAATTAATAAAAAGCCATTTCATATTTGACAGATGATAAAATACCTACTGCTACATTGACTAAAAGAAGCTTCATAAAATCACTTGAAGTTCTACATCACAACTTTAAATGTTTCCATTCGTTACAGCTAATGAAGGATGGTGGACCTGGAAAACATTTTACTTTGGATGTAGGTATAGTTATTTGTTCTGTTCATTAAATCATTATGCTATCACACTTCCATGAATCTTTCAATTTTAACTTATAAATCCGAAACAAATTATTTAAGAATGTGTGTCAAATAATATGCTAAATGTAAAAAGTATGTTTTAAATGTTTTACATGTATATAATTTCCACATTATCATATAGTATTATTTTTGAAATCAGAAGCAATGTGCATTCACAACTTTGTCTACTCTTTTGGTATTGTAATATTTACATTTAAGTGGATTGTACTTAATTGATAAAATATAACTTGATTTATATAAGACAAATACTATTAAAGTAAGCTACTATTTGATGCAATCTGCCTGTAAGTGAGAAGGAATAGCTTTCAAGATCTAATTTGGACAATGAGACTCATTTTCATCTAATTAGCATCAATGTGTGACAAAGTTGCTAGATTCCCAATGGCATCCTGGAATATATTTCCTCTGGCTATATCATTATGGAAATTTTGATCTTTGATATTAATTAGCCATTCATATTTACATGATGGAAGTCATAATTGTGGTTGGATATCAACCATATGAAGTGTTTTGCCTAAATCGTATGTACAGGTATTTTTAGTATATTAAAGTGAAAAAGAGAGGGTGAAACCTTGTTATGAGCTGATGATAAGTTGGTACTTAATGGTAAATATTTTAAATGGGAAAATTTTTCTTGGGAATGAAGCAAGTGAGGCTGTAGTCAGAGGTACCTTTTCAAAATCAAATAGATTGACAGATAATTTTAAATCTGAAAGTCCTAAGAAATATTTTATCAGAGTTAATATGATAATGGTGGTAAATCACTCCCAAATACAAAATGAACATAAGGGCTGAGATGGTATACTGTCCACTTTTGAATAAGACAAACGGGTTTTATGTAGTGAATAATGTTAAATATTGGAAATTCTACAGTGTAATTAAGAAAAAAATCACAAACTTGAAATAATTTGGTTGTTTCAATAGCATTAATGTGATCAATATGCTTATTTACTGCTTCATATATGAGTGAAAATAGTAAAATTTTATTACGTAAAGAGAAAACCTTTTACTTTATTTTTGCTCTTTCTCTATGCAAAATAGTCTAAGACTTTTGATAAGGAAATACAAAATATGAGCATTATAAAATATTCTATCTAGACCAAAACAAAGGAAAAAAGGCTGTCTCTTAAGGTTGATACCATGTAGTTTTGCATATACACTTTTATGTCTTTCCAACACTCTCCTTATCTCAATGGTTCTTAAACTGAGTATACATTTGAAAAAATCTGAAGATATTTTAATAATATCCATGTCTGGCCCACATTAGACCAATGAAATGAGAATCTTTGCATATATTTTGGATAGATATTTTTTAAATGTGTATTTTTTGGATATAGATATATGTATGCAGGAGGGTCACAAACAGTATTTACTGTTTCTGTCCTTTACTCTCCCTTTCTTTCTCTTTCTCCTTTTCTCTATTTATTAATCAACTATTGAAACATGATTCACAGACCATGTAATTCATCTATTTAAAATGTCCAATTATATGTGTTTTAGTATTTCCGTAGGGTTTGCAATCATGAACACAGTCTAATTTTAGAATATTTTCAAATGTATTTAAAAAGCAAATTTTTACCCACTAGTTGTCACTTCCCATTTTATCCTAATCTAAATAACCTACGCTTAAGCAACCACTATCTACTTTTGGGCTCTACAGAATTACCTACTCTGGATAATTGAAACAAATAGAATTACGTGACATGCAATCTTTTGTAAATGTGTTTCTTCACTTAGGCTAACATTTTCAAGAGTAATCCAAATTGAAATATGTATGAGTATTTCTTTTTTTTTTTTTTTTTTTTTGAGATAGAGTCTCGCTCTGTCACTAGGCTGGAGTGCAGTGGCTCAGTCTCAGCTCACTGCAATATCTGACTCCCTTATTCAAGCGATTTTCCTGCCTCAGCCTGCTGAGTAGCTCGGATTACAGGCACACACCACCATGCCTAGCTAATTTTTGTGTTTTTAGTAGAGACAGGGTTTCACCATTTTGGCCAAGATGGTCTCGATCTCCTGACTTCGTGATCTGCCCACCTTGGCCTCCCAAAGTGGTGGAATTACAGGCATGAGCCACTGCACCTGGCCTTCATTTCTTTTTATCGCTGAATAATATTCCAGTATGTGACCCTAATATATTTTATCTATTCACTAGTTGATGGACATTTGGTTTTTTTCTTTTCTCACTTTGGCTATTATAAATAATTTTGTTCTAATAATTTTGTACAGGTTTTATATAGACATGTTTTCATTGAGTATGTAATTTGGGGAGTATTGCTAACTTAATATTAGAATATATGAACATGAATGTACATTTATTTAGTATATATTCTTTCAGTGATGCTTGTAGCTTTCAGCATACACATTTTGCAATTCCTCTATTAAATTTGTTCCTAAGGATTTTGTTTTTTGATACTATTATAAATAGAATTGTTTCCTTAATTTTATTTTTCAGTGATTCATTGATAATGTCATGGTCCAGAAAACAATATCCCCAAATGAAGGCCTTAGCAGCAGCCTCAGAAATGAGTTTTTCTCTCCAATTCTCTACCAAGGCTAGCCACAGAAAGTAGAATCCCTCTTTCCCAAGGTGGGTCATTTAATACCAAAACACATTTTCCTGAAAGTCAGCCATCAAATTTAAAAATATTCTATGTAGAAAGTAGCCATAAAGAAATGATCTGATCTACCAGTTTGACTGTAGGCCATCAGATCCCCATTCCAGAGAAGGCCCTGGGTCAGACCATCACTGGATTCACAGAATAAGTTGAAAAGGATTCCCTGTTTGTTATGGACTGAAAGATTTGGTCCCCCAGCACCCAAAATTCATATGTTGAAATCCTACTCCTAAGTGTGGTTGTATTTACAGATAGAGCCTTTAAGGAAGTAAATAAGGTTAAGTGACGTCATAAGACCAGGACATTAGTCTGTTAGAAGTAGTGTTTATAAGACGCACCAGTGAGATCAGTCTCTCCTCCTCCTCGGTTACATGAAGAAGTGGCCAAGTGAGCATACAGTGAAATGACAGCCCCCATAAGTCAAGAGTTGAGGTCTTAGAATGAAAAGCTGCCATGCTGAAACATTGATCTTGAACTTGTCAGCCTCCAGAACCATTGTTTAAGCCAACTCAGTCTGTGATATTTTGTTATAAAGCTCAAGTTGCAGTACTGTCTTATTTTTTGAAAGAATTTGCAAAGGATAAATATATTATTGTAATTTAATTTTATTTAATTTAAATGTTTGGTAGAATTTGTTGGTGATACTATTTGGGCCTAGGCTTTTCTTGGTAGGAATTTTAATAATTTGAATGCACTCTCTATATTTGTTACGGGTCTATTTAGACTTTTCACTTTTGAAACCTAAGTAAGTTTTACCACTTTGTGGTTTTCTAGAAATCCGTCCATTTAAATTGTCCTATTTATTGGTTTAGTTGTTCACAGTATTCCTCCATGATTCTTTTCATTTCTGTAAAGTGTATAGTAATGGCTCCTCTTTCATTTATGATTTTGGTAACTTAATCTTTTCTTTTTTTCCTTGGTTAGGCCAGGTATAGTTTTGTTTATTTAGCAAAGAACAAATATATTTTTTGTTTATTTGCTCTTTTATTTTTCTATTTTATTTCTTTTTGCTCCTGTTCTTATTACTTCCTTTTTTCTACTATTTTAGATTTCATTTGCTCTTCTTGATCTATTTTCTTAAAGTGGATTGTTAGGTTATGGATTTGAAATCTTTCCTCATTTTATAACATAAACATTTACAGTTATTTATTTATTTCTAACTACTTCTCATTCTGCAAATGTTTTGCTTACATGTTGAAACCTCTCATGTACTTGTTGAGTTTGCTTAGACAGTTATTACCCATAGTGGGCGTGTGTGTGTGTGTGTGTGTGTGTGTGTGTGTGTGTCTGTGTGTCTTGGAGTTCATACTTCAGTGAGTTAATGATATATTGCCCACATTTAGTCAAGGACTAGCTTAACTAAATCAGGTTACTTCTGATCATTTCTGAGAAAGTGCTGCTTTGGGGTTGCAGTGAGCTTTTCATAGTGCTGGGGATGACTATGCTAATATTTTTACACCTGGCTTCCCAAGAGTCACCCTAAATCAGCATAGCTTATTGCTCTGCTAGTGTTTAGTGACAAGTTATGTGTGTAGGTCCCTTGTGCCAGTGAGACTTCGCCACCTGTTGATGAGTTTGTATGCAGCATGGGGAGTGCTTTCATATTCAACCACTACTGCACTGATTAATCCCTTGTAGGTGCAACCTAGCAGCTGCGTGCAACTTTCACATTACCCATAGTTTACTGTAATCCTGTTAATACTCTTCATGGCTACTTTTTTATTTCTTTCTATTAAACTTCTGGCTATTTTGCCACTTTGTCCATTTGTGAAGCTACCAGCCTTCTCTTAACTGCTATCCACCAAGAGTTCCACTGTTTTTAGCAATGGCTTTAGAAATAAAGTTTTCCTTTTTCTGTTAAAGTCAGTTGTCTCAGGCAGAGCTGTGGAGCTCTTTGCCCAAATGTACTGCCTTTTTCCCTAGGCAGAAATCCTATACTTCCGCAATACAGCTGGGGGCAGGAACCTGCTTCTTCTGGAGTGCTACTCTGTTTGATGAATGAACACTGAAGATGGTGTAGAAGCTATTGTTCTTCTTAGCTGATCCTCTCAGCTTCCAGCCTCCATGCTCTAAATGCCTCCATGCAAGGCAGAGAAATTGACACCCCAGTATTCTCCATGTTCTGTGCTCAGGGTAGACCTCTTACCTATCAATATTTTGTTTTATAATTTTAATCATTTAAATTTCTATTTTTCTGGAGATATTTTCTATTGATTTCCCTATTCAGTCATTGCAGGAGTTCCCAATTTTTTCATTAATCTGTTGTTCACTTTTGCTCAAAGTAATCACTTCAAGAACTAAAAAATACAGATGCCTTTACTGTACATTGTTTAGTGTTTACTTTGATCTAATTAGTCTCAATTGTTAAATGGTCAACAGGGCTAATAAAAATTTTCTGGATTATTCTAAATTGTAACCAGGCTAAGAACTAACTTCTTCAATTCAATCCATAGTTGGGCCCATATTCTTCAGCCATTTCTGGACATCACAAAATTTGATCTTTATGGCACACTACAAGAAAGCTGTTGAATGGGTCCTTCTGTCTTACACAAAGTCCTGCATCAGCACAGCACAGTAATTTCTGACAGATACCACTTTATTTACACAATAGCACCACTTCATTCCTATAATGCCCCGATAAATATGTGTGTGTGTGTGTGTATATATATATATATATATATACATATATATGTGTGTGTGTGTGTGTGTGTGTATGTATTTGTGTATATATATATTTATAATATGTATATAATTATACAGAGACTATAAACCTCACAGTTTCTTCAAGATGTACTGTACCATGATGTTTAAATAATGATGTTTTCCATTATATGCCCAATCCCTTATCCACATGCCTAGCACTTCCTTCATTAGTTTGTAGGTGTCAACAGTTCTTATTGGTCCTGAGGCCATCAGTTGAAGGTTTTCCCTTTATATTTTAATATCAAAGGGAATTTTGTCTAGGAAGGGTAGCAAGGGACTAATCACTGAAGAAACCATGCAAAGATAGTTGCTTGCCCCAGTTTTGGTATGTATACAATCTTCTCCTTCATTTACTATGGAGTCACAGAGTTCAGTATGCTGAGAAAGAGATTTAAGGAAAGTGGCTGTAAGAAAATGTAAAATATTTGTTAGGAGATTTAGCTCCTACTACTAATTTACAAAGTAGCTCCTGACTCTGAGTATATGGTCTAAGCTCTTGGGGCTCTATGTCCTATGGTGAAATACAATTATTGCTTAATAAATACTTTTCAAAGAATAAATGAATGGATATGGGTGATTTAATTAAATTATCATAAAGATCTTCAATATCATGGTTCTATAATTCTGCTTATTAAGGAGAAGTTTAGGGATTATAGTGTGATGGTGAATGTGACTCAAAGGCACAATTCTCAAACTCAGCATAATGTAGACTCCAAATTCAGTGTTCGTTTCACTGCTTACTGCCACATTCTAATTTCAAACCTAGTTTTGTAATATGATTTCTTCACCCTCTCCATCTTCTCACTAGATCATTTTTGTCCCAGACCATATAGAGGAATAGTGGAATGATTTAAGTTTAATGGGACACTTGGCAGCAGAAATGGAGAAATTATAGAGCTGAGGGTGTGTATTATTAGCTTATATCTATATTGGTCCATTTTCATTAAATTCCCAAAGTATTTAACACATACAAATGATTTCTCTGTTGTATGTGACAAAATTTCATATTCTTGACAGCTTTCTGATTCATAGACTTGAACTTCTGTCAGCTTTTGCATTAATTTTAATGCTTCTTGTCAGTTTCTTACAACTAATGAGGTAAAATAAGTAATTACAGAGAAAACACTCTGAAAACTAAATCTAGCAGATTACATGCTTAGGTAAGTGAATATCTACATTTTATGAAGATGTTAATATATGTCTTAAACAAATTAGTAAATTGCTGATTAATTCACATCAAAGAATTCTCTCTCTCTCTTTCTCTCTCTCTGTCTAAGTCTGTTTCTCTCGCTTCTCCCTCCCTCTGTCTCTCTTCCTCTGCCACTAAGGAATATGTCATATATGCTTAAGGAACTGAAGATCCTCTAAGTGGCTATTTTTATTGTAAAAAAAAAATTTATGTTTTCTGAATGGCTGAATTTGAGATTGCGGGAAGTAGAAAAGTTTCTCTTCAAAGTTTCCTTTCTTGTTTAAGAAAAATTCTTAAGTGTTAGAAATAATAGTTTGTTTTAAACACTTTCTTCAAATGCCTTTTTGCTTTTTGCTAGCAGCTCTTTGTTAAGCCCTAACCTATGTAGCTGTTAAACATGCTTACAGGCACGTAGTACATTCTATGTCCTTGTACTTTAACCAAGATATCTGTGCTGGACATGCTCACCGGCATGTACCAACTGGCAGCCTATGCCCCTTCCTTATTTGGACTTCTTTTTTTGCTCTCTATTGCTTTTACAGTTTAGAAAAGTTTCAAGATATTAGCCAATCAGGTTTTAGTTTAGATTATGAGGTCTGGCTCCAGCCAATGTAATCTTGAAGAAAGGGACAGTTGCTGAGAAAGCAGAGAAGAAAATGACAACAGAGATACACAGAAATTATAAGAAATAGAGCAGGAAAATGAGAGGTGCTTGCATTAGATGACTTCAATTATTTCTAAATTCAGAGTGGTGATAAGATGTGATGCTAATTTTTATGTTATATAATTTAATATAGATCAATTTGCTTTCCTCTATTTTAAAATATCACTTTAAATGGACATGACACTGAATTAATAAAGAAAGAAGAAAGAAAGAGAGAGAGAGAGGCAGACAATAAGAAAGAGTAAAGAAGGAAGGAAAGGAGGGAGGGAGGGAAGGGGGAGGGAGAAATGAAAACAGGGAGGGAAGGAGGGAGGAAAAAAGGAAGAAAGAAAGATAGGGATGGAGGGAAGGAAGGTGGAAAGGAGAGAGGGAGAAGGAAGGAAGGGAG